>NW_010972641.1:419996-457977 GCF_000737465.1 Haliaeetus leucocephalus | reverse complement strand
TAGTGGGCATGGTTGATGGTTGGACTCGATGATCTTGAAGGTCTTTTCCATCCTAAATGATTTTATGATTCTATGATTCTAAATGAAGTAGGAGTTTTCCAGTTTACAATACAGTGACTTGTAGAGACTGGGGCCACTCTTGCTTCCTTGTGCTCCAAGACTCTACTTGGGAAGACATCTACTTATAGTAAAATTGCTGCAACCTGTGAAGTTCCTGTTGCTGGTGCTCTGATAACCACTTCTCTCATCAGTGCAGCATGTTTCTGGGAGTACAGAAGCACACAGGCTTTCTCATCAGCTGAAACATCAATTACATTATCACGTCCATCAAGGTTTGGGCATACCAACTGCTCCGTGTTTATGAGTATGGATACTGAGGAGTTACCTGACAATGTGGGATGAAAACTATCAGCCTGATTTATTAAAGAAATCAAAATTTGGATCTTGTGTGTGTCCCAGTCTTCTTTGTATGATGGAAGACCTTCAGCACAGAGGGCCAGGCCAGGCCCTGATAAGATGGCACAAGGGAGCAACAGGTTCCTCCAAACTGAGAAAACAGAGTGAAACCTGCCCTCTCAGATCCTGATGCAGGAGGCAGAACTGCAGCAGGGTGGACAGCAGGCACTGTGTGGGTTCCCCAGCCAAGCCCTGGGGTGCAAGAAGACTAGCCTCCATCATTGCCCTGCAGTCTCCTGAGGCCAGCTTTGCTCTCCCAGACTTTTCATGGGAGGCACAGCTCTTCTTACCTGCTGTGACTCTCTTTCTGAACCATTCAGCATGGAAAGGTCTTAAACTGCTGATGAGGAGCTTCTAATGAGCATTTGGAGGGTAATGATTAAGGAACACTTTAGGAGATAAATCTGGTCTTTAGCAATTCTCTATTTCAGTTCAGAGGAAGGAAAAGGCTGCTACCTATAGTAATGATACATTAAAGGAAAGCATTTTGTGTGTGAAGAGCAGATATTTTGGTTAGCTGTGCTGGAAGATATAAACAAGTGTAGCTAAGTAACATCTACATGATCACGTTGGACACTGGTCTTTAGATCTGAGTCTGCAATCCCTAACCTTTGTGGAAAATATGCTGTGTTTTCTCCATGGATGTATCACTTTTCAGACCATGAATCCTGAAGTGGGAAAGGTAAGTGAGATGCCATTCCAGAATTACGCGTTTTGTACTTACAGAAACTTTCACTTTTTCTTTTTAACTGAGGGTAACTGACTTTCCAAACAACTGAATAACTTGTGTAATTTTTTTATTCTTAATAGGTACAGATTAAGTGTGAGAGAGACTGTTCAAAACAACAGTTGGTTTTAATTAATTTTGATTGAGGTGATGCAATTCTTTAAATAATGACTATAACTTCATATCATACTTTGGTGTAGTGTTCCCCCAGGGAGGAAGTAGAAAAATTATGTCCTCATTTGGTCTTTGCAATTATTTCCTGCCCTTTCTATTGTGTCCCCATAATGCTGTAGGACAGTCTTCCTGTTGTCATTTCTTGTAGTCAGTGACCATGAAAAGTATTGTTATGCTAGTGGTCCTTTCACCGTAATTTCTCTGAAGATTACAGTTGCAAATGATACCCTCTTGCTACTTCCTTCTAGGAATGAATCACACCCTTAAAAAAAGTGCAGATTCCCCTTCTGGCCATCTGACTTGACCTTAGCTATTTCTAAAGGGAACAGTATAGTTATTATTCACTTTATTCATTATCATAAAAATCTGACTTGTCAAAAGAAACATGATTAGTACCTTTTCTTTAAATGGCAAGAATTCTCATGAGATGCTGTGCAAATGAGATTGTACATAAAAACACTTCAAAAAATGTTAATCGTGTCAAAAATCAGTTCTGAGTGAATAGGAGTGATGAGATGAGGAAATGATGCATGCAATGAACCTTGAGTCACAGGGGACGTCTACATTGTAAAGGTAACTTGGGCTGTTGAACTGGTTTTAGTCTTAACCCCTCTATAGAACAGCCTGTAGCCAGAGTTTGAGACCTTAAAACCAGAATGACTTACAAATGAAGGTTTTGCTTTTACAAGGACTGGGGTCCAGCCCCTCTCCCAGTGCTGTTTGTCTCCTAAGGGGTTTCGCACAATGCCCCTTGTGAGGTGGTTGGGCTCTGTGAGGACTGGGGAAGGTGGACAAAGTACTTCAGCAGGAGGACATGGCAGATGTGCTGCTGCGCAGGCAGCTTTGGGAATGGGGAAGGTGCAGGGCTTGAGGAAGGTATTTCAGTGGAGGTGTGTACTGAGAGAAAGCGAATGTGAGTGTTTGAGCCCAAAGGTTGCTGTCTCAGCAGTGCCCTGGCCTGTGAAAAGCTGGGGGCTGCTGGCTTTATGCCTTGTTCAGTTAGTCTGAGCATTAAATGTAGCTGAAAGACTAAGGGCTATTAAGCTTGGTTTTACAAGTTTTGGTCAAATATGTAAAGACAATTAGATTTTAAAAACACATTCAAGGAAGGTGTATATTTTATGGGTGGAAAATTCCACCCATGCTTTTGGTTATTGAGCTGATTATTTACATCCAATAAAGTCTTTAAATGTGTTGGGAGAGGAATTACTGACCTGAAAAAGGGAGCCTTTTCTCTGAGTCAGTGGTACAAATAGAGCTGTCCTGGTTTCAGCTGGGATAGAGTAAACTGTCTTCCTAGTAGCTGGTACAGTGCTATGTTTTGAGTTCAGTATGAGAAGGATGTTGATAACACTGATGTTTTCAGTTGTTGCTAAGTAATGTTTAGACTAAAGTCAAGGATTTTTCAGCTTCTCATGCTCAACCAGCAAGAAGGCTGGAGGGGCACAAGAAGTTGGCACAGGACACAGCCAGGGCACCTGACCCAAAGTGGTCAACGGGGTATTCCATACCATGGGACGTCACATCTAGTATAGGAACTGGGGGGAGTGGGGGCGGGGGGATCGCCACTCAGGGACTAATTGGGTGTCGATTGGCGGGGGGGGAGCAATTGCACTGTGCATAATTTGTACATTCCAATCCTTTTATTATTGCTGTTGTCATTTTATTAGTGTTATCATTATCATTATTAGTTTCTTTTTTTCTCTTCTATTAAACCGTTCTTATCTCAACCCATGAATTTTACTTCTTTTCCCGATTTTCTCCCCCATCCCACTGGGTGGGGGGGGAGTGAGTGAGTGACTGCGTGGTGCTTAGTTGCTGGCTGGGGTTAAACCACGACAAGAGCCTCTTAAAAAAACCCCAAAACTCAAACCAAAAACAAACCAACGCCTCCCTCAAACCAAACCAAACCCTCCGCAAACTAACAAACCCAAGCAAACACCAAAAAACCTCTAAGCCAATCCTGCTCCCCCTGTGTCATCTTCCATCCTGTATCTGTTAATTTCTTATCCTCTTCCATCCTGTATCTGTTAATTTATTATCCCGATGGCACTATTTCTGTCTGCTTGAAGTAACATTGTATGCTTTGTCATTTAGGGTCAGTAATTCTGGACCAAATTTTAGACCATATGTAGGAAACAGACCACACAGGTGTGAAGTGAACCAGGGTGCCATTGTCCATACAGGGCTGTAATCCCTACCTTGTTGGGAAATAGGGCTTGCTATACTGGGAATCAGCAGATGTATCATGCTAGTTTAAGAGGTCTACTCTGTTCTTCTATAGAGACAGAATATATATTAATATTAAATAAGAATTTTCTCATATACAGAGAATATATGTTTATTTAATCTATTGTACATGCACACAGCTATATCTCTGCTTTTTTGTATTTTTCTTAATATGGACTTTTTGCTGTGTAACAGCCTTCTTCAAACTGTCTGTTGCATCTTGCCTATGATCTATAAAGCTAAGAATTATGGAACAATTACCAGGGATTTGTAGATTTCTGAAAACTGAATCTTACTGTAGAAACCTAGTGAATTAAATTGCCCCAAAGTCTGTGCTTTTGAGAGTTTGTAAGCCTTCGTTCTATACGGGGCGGGGAGGGGGAAGACATCTTAAATAAAGAGATATTCCACAAGCTGAAACCAGCAGAGCTTCTGCTGTGCTTTACCTATCATTCTTCAAAAGATGTTTGATCCTTAGATAAAACATTTGTTAACACTTTAAAGATTTCAGCATAAGATCTTTAAAAATTTTCTCTTTTTTCTACAGTAAAAACCTAATAATATATCATAATTTTACTTAAGTATTAAACTACTTTCAATATCTGGAGCTAACTATTCACACTAGGCATTTAATAACAACAGTGTTTCACAGAGGAATTGGGGAGTAAGAGGAAGAAATAAGGGTGGGAGAAATGAGACAGAGGTTTAGCATCATTTCAGAGATTGGATTTAACTTTGAGGTCTGACTTTATGCTAGCAACATGAAAAAGATAATCTTTTTATGTCATTGATAAGCAAATTGTGGGAAAATGCTGAATGCTGGGCACAGAAAATAATTAGAAAAAGAATTAAAAGATGAAAATGTCCTTTCAGATATAAAATCATGTAATTAGATAAACTAAGGTTCTGAAAGTCTTACTCTCTCACTTTTTTTTTTTTTAATCAGTTTGCAGGAAATGGAGCAAAGCAGAGCAAACAGAAAAGAGTAGCAGGGTGTTAATTGAGACCTGATAATTAAAGTGAAGCATAGTCAAGGAACTGATATCCTTTCAGCTTTCAGCATGAAAATCATGATGGGTAGCACCTATGGATTCTTAGTGCTGTTGTGATAACCCTGGGAAGCTGCAGTGAGAGCTTCAGTGACACACTAGTTTGTGCCTGAGAACAAACATTAGCAGTTGGGGAGTTTCATAAAACTGGTTCTTTAATTGATCTTTTTCTTTTTCTATCTCTGTCTTTGTGTCTGGGCTGTTGATGGGTATGAAATGGGAAGGATGTACTCCCTTCGCAATAAAAAGCGTGGGTGAGCAAGTGGCGTTTGCAGGGTAATGGCAGCAGTGCCTTGTGCCAGCCTCAGCTGAGTGCTGAGAGATTAAATAGATTAAATGAAAATAGATGCAAGCTAATTGAATTCAGTGATATAGGAGATGAAATCAGAGCAGTATAAAATTAGGCCTAAAATGGGGATTATTACTTTACTTTTTATCAGTGTTCTCTTTGGATTGTCAGAGTCAGGACCTCTTTCAGTCAGTTAGAAATGAAAATAAAATAAAGAACACACAGTGCAAGACAAAGAGTCACTCTCCTGTTTTGTTATAAAAGCAAAACATCTTTGCAAAAGATTTGCAGTATTTTAGAAAAATAACAGTTTGAGAACCATGTTAGACTGAAGTTGCATGGATTTTCTCTATTTTTTTTTAAGTAAGATGACTTGCAGTTTGAGTGTCTAAGTGGCTGTTATCCTGATTGAAGGTAAAGGTCTCTCTTACAAAGTTAAAATGTTCAGAAGGGTAATGAAGTCTGAGACAAAGCAATTGTGACTCATTCTCTAGATTTTGTTGTAGGTTCAGAGGTAATGGTTAAACTCCCTTTCTCCCCAGCCTACCTCCACCCCTTCAAATAAGTGTATTTTATGGAAGGACCTAAATTTGGGAACTGATGAGTTTTGAACCCAGACGGCAAGAGAGACTACTAAACTTAAGGGACAGTACAGAAAATAAAATAGACATGAAAGTCTGAAGAGCGTAATGGGGAGAAGGGAAGTTTTAAAATGAACGGAGCAAATTGAGAGCAAAGCTGTAGGTATGTGTTGTGTTTTTCTGGGCCTTGGATTTAAGAGAAGACCTCTGAACTTAAAGCAGAGGATGAAGGGTTTGATTTGAATATGAATGTCTGGCAGGGTCTGAGCAGCATAAAAGGGATAATTTTAGCAGCAGCTTTTTGAATAGACTGCTTGGGTACAAGCTGAGATATAAGTAGGCTAGACAGGCTACAGCTAAGATCAAGGATGAAGGGGGGGGAAGAAAAAGCCATGAAAGGCAGATGAAATTCACCTGTGTGCAAAAAAGTCTGGCAGAAGCATGTATGACTTTCAGTAATACTTGCATCCTCTTTTGTAAATTTTATTGGTATATTGGGTTTTGGGGTGGCAAACAGAAATTTACTCAGGCAGTCAGGGCCTATTTTATGGTGTACATTTACATGCACAGTGCACTGAGGGGTTTGGTGAAAGTCTGGAACATAGGCAAGGTTATCAGGGTATGGATTCTGTTGAGACATCTCACCAGATGGAGGAAGGTGATTTGTAGTAAAGATGAACTTTAGCAATAAGTATGTGGAGTCAGAGGTTATGGCAGGGTATGCAAGAAAAGAGCAAAATTTATCCAACATTGTCTAGATCCAATGAGAGACTTACAGCAAAGATTTTGAAATTCTTTTTCAGACCTAATCTCTGCTTGTGCTGTAGAAGTAAAATGTCAAAACAAATACAATGATTAGTGAACCAATCAAAACAGTAAGAAAAGCATCCAGCACTTTTTTTCCCTCTTACTTTTGTAACCAATGCTTTTTAAATTCTACAGTGATGAGTAATATTAGAAGAAAATACCATACAATGAAAGTTTAGTGGGCACAGGTGAATGCTGAAAAAGGGAGTGCACTGTAAAAGACTTAAATAATGTTTCCAGCCAAACCATTTGGTAGATAAAACACTTTTCGCCACTGCTTCAAAATTTTCTGTCAGAGCCACTTCACTTTTCTTGCTACACAGAAATTTTGATTATCTTTGATTTAAAAACAAAGAAACAAAAAACTTACATTTATTCACTTCCAGATCTTACTTTCATTGTAGAAAATTTAAAATTCTGGCACTGGCTTCAATAGAGGCAGGAATGAACATTAACTCACTCTTTCCAATGTCAGTTGGAACATTTACAAGTTTAATAGTTGCTACAAATATTTCCAGGATCTAGGGCCTTACTTTTGCATGTAACAGGACCTATAAAATTGTACCAGAATCTTTATTTGATTTTATGTCGTAGAGTGATTTTCATACTTATGAACCAAGTAACCAATGAGAATTGTTTTTTTGACTGAGGAGACTCAGGTATTAAATTGACCAAAAATGAAAGAGGATAAGTTCATTTATACTGTAATGCAATGAAATTAACATGATTACTTTAGGACTGTGTTCTGTGCATTTAAGTACATTCCATTTAAATATTTTCTCAACTCTTCAGTATTCCAGCCAATGTTACTTACTTAATTTTTTTTCATGAAGTACTTTGAAACTGAAAATATTAAGACTGTTCCTTTACCTTATAATATTACTTTATTAGCTATTATGCCATACACTCATCACTTGTTTATGATCTCATCTAATGCCCACAAATGTCAAATAAAGTGTAGTCACATATTTCATTCTGAAAATGTAGATATGCTTTCAGTATAAAGTAAAATGAATGGGATGAGAATTTTGAATTAGCAGTCTGTTATTTCCAAAGAATACACTTGAAACTTAGGTGAATAGCGTTATGTCTTTCCCCACTAAAAATAATGAGATCTGGTCTGAAATTTCTAGCTAAAATTAAGTTTCAGTAAACTAGGGAAGAGAAAATGTGTCTAACTTGCAGCTTCCCTTCCCCATTGTTTTTCAAACAGCACAAATAAATTTTTTATCAGAATTTTGATATTTGTTAGGGTCAGAAATGTGAACAGCTTTCACTGATGAAAAAATGTGTGAGCTATTTTGAAATTTGAAAATTTGTTTGTAAGTTCTATAAATAGGAACAATGGAGTGCTGGATTTTATGTGCCAAGCACTTAAGAATCTGTCCCTCAAAGTATAAAAGTATAGCTTTATCAAAGCAAAAAATATTTGAAAAGTATTAAGAGCTTTCTTTCTCCCTGCCCCAGCCCAGCCGCCCTTCATGTTGCCTTCTAGTCCAACCCATCCAAAACCACAAGCAAGCCAAATCACTGTTTCTTGAAATACCTTTTTTTTTTTTTTTAATGGCATACTGTGATGGGGTACTGTCATGTCCCATAATAAACTAGTAGTGAAATTTCCAAAATCTCCCCTCTTCTCAAATGACTATATAAATATGCAGAAAATATAAACTGTAACATCACAGCCTAGGAGAAGCAAAGATATCACATACAGATGCAGGGTAGGGATTTGTTTAGGGCTGAGATGGCTACTAATTCCTGGCTTGCACTATGAAGCAATTAATTTTCTTGTGCTCTTCCTATTATTCTCATTACAAAATATTTAGCTAGACAAAATATATGTTCTTGTTCTTTTTTTGTAGTCCTTAATACTTGTAGCTCTGGTTAGTATTTAGAATTATTACCCATTTTTGACCTTTCTTTAAGGTACCTATAGTACAACTAATGGTATTTGTATTCTGAATACAATAAAAGCTCTGATGTATTTTATCTCTATGCCTTACATATGATAATTTTTTCATTATATTTCCATTAAGAAGCATGTCTTGTATGTTATGCATTAAATATATCTTGTTTTTTCCTGTGGGAACAGATGGTTCTTTTAATTTATTTTCTTTAACGTACAGTTTCTGATTTGTCTGTGTGCTTTAAGAAAACGAAGATGACTGTTTGGGATTCCTTCATATTTGTTCTTTAAACTTGAACTGACACTGGTGAAAGCTGAAAGTATAACACACTTTTTTACTGAGTACTGAGACCTCTCAGTCCTCTAGCGAGAAAGGGAAATTCTCTGTGTTAGGGATTGGTAAATTTGTGTCTGTATGTCACTCTTGTGTGCATTCTTATTGAGAAAAGTTTTACTGCTCGGAGGCTAAGGCCCTCATCCTTCTGATCACAGTACAGATTAATTAGACAATTAGGGCCAACTTGCAGTAAAATCCTTTAAAAGCAGTCACCAACCTCTGGGCATTGGAGCAGGAAGGAGTAAACAAGGGAGTTGTTCTGTATTTTCAGAGGGAGTCTGGAAACAATAAGGAAGATGGGAACTGTGAAAATAAGGGAGAGGTTCCAAGGAATGATAGAGGTAGTAGAGCTCATGCAGGAGCTGTGGGTGAGCATGACTAGTTTAGGTGGAAGGCGTGTTTGTGTGCCAGCAGGGCTGCCTGATGGAAACAGAAAAGAAAAGATCCAAGGACTGGAGATACCAATGGATGAACACTTTTCTGAAACTGAAGCATGTAATAAAGGAGAGGGATGAACTAGCAATAGAAGTAAGAGTTTGCATGTGCTGGGTGAGTGAGATAAGCTCAGGGAATACAGACACTCTCTACAGAAGGATCAGCCTAAGAGGAGGAGTCTGATTAGCGGAGGAGAGACGGAGCTGAGACAATGTTTGCTGTATGTCAGTAACAGAAGTTTTGATTTCACTGATAAAGTAACTGTAGAGTCAGCTAAATGGGCTTACGGACACAAATGTAGAGCAAGCCTACTCTAAATACAAAGTTGCTTCAGGTCAAATGCACTGTAACTACCAGCATTATGAATCCCAAAGAAAGAGGGAAATGAAGCCTTATGGGTATCAGTAGCGTGTGGCTGAAGCACCTTTTCTCTAAACTAATTTTAGTCTAGACAATAGCTGTGTGCTATATAGCTCTAAACACACGTAGCTATTAGACATATAGGAAACTGTGTGGTATGGAGGCTTCCCTGACCATTGTTATGGAATAGAACAAGCTGAAGAGGAGATTCATCAAACAGATCAATATAACATGTCTCAACTTTTCATAAAGGTTTGCTGTTTGTAAACTGTTATTAGTTACACCTGAATGAAACCTGAGGGTTACTTCACTTTGGGGTTTCTCTTGTTTTACATCACCGTAGATAGAGGACAAACTGAGTCCATTGTCCAACTTGTCCCTTAAACCTTATATAACTAAGTTTCAATGATTCAACAAAGAGCTTTCTGTATATATGATTTTTTGACTCTTGAAGAAAATGTTGAAATGTTGAAAACTTGAAATTTCTTTGGAAGAGAGTATAGTCTCTGATTCTGATAGAGTCAAGCTCTTCCCAACCCTAGGAATTAAACAAGGTTACCTGAAAATATCTGCAAGGGTGTTAGTTGTCCTTTGAGACTCTACAGGTCAAAGACACACAAAAAGAACATTGAAAAATGGGAAGACTTAAATTAAGAAATAAGTTTAATCCGAAGTGTTTCAGGAGTTGAACATATATTAACTATACTTTTATTTTGTTTTATTGTTAAAACTTTTGGATGATTTTTTTTATGTGTTGGAACCAACCAGTATCACCACTTTTAGATCTTTTGCAGCAAAAGATCTGAGATAAAAATACAGACAAGAAAGTAGTTTTTTTGGTAGGCAGAGTAAAGAGGTGGAATTAGAACCATTCATGTTACTGGGGTACATTTGTCCCCATCTGTCTTCCTTTCAGAAAGTGCTTATGTGCCCTTCTATGTCCCTCAGACTTTTGCTTGTGTTTCAGAAAACTCTTAACTAGCTAACTTCCATCAGAACATGGCAAAATTAGGAAGGTAGCTATCAGAAAGGGTTTTCTACTGATTCATCTAATGGGAAAAAAACCAGCCTGAACATGTGAACTTAGTTTTAGTGTCTTTGGCCAGCAACAACAAAAATTGTTTTGAAACCTATAAAAGCTGCAACTCCTGGGCTGAGTGAATCAGAGGACAGGAAATGCTTCTGAAAAGATAACAGCCTTAGACATGTTCAGAATCATCCTACTCCACAGAAGATTGAAAAGCTGACAGAAAGAAGCTGTTCACGTGAACAGCATCTGAAAACTGTTTTGTAGGCTAATCCATTAAACTGATGAGACCTCCCATTGGAGCCTAATGGGAGAAACAAATTGCCATCATTTGACAGAAGAGTAGTGCATGGCAAGTCCAAGTATCTTCTGTTCATGCTTTCTTGTGGCTGCACCTCAAAGGTAGACATCACCTGACAAATCCTGAATCCTCAGATCATTTTTTCCCATCTTTCAATCAACATGAAAAATTCCCCAAAATGCAATGGACAAAGGTTTGCTTTTATGGTTATAAACAAACAGGAAAGCATAACGATTTGTGAAGTGCTGTGTGCTACATGAATAACTATGGAAAAGAGGTATTTCCAGTTCACAACAAGTTATTTTGTTTTAGTGGTTGTCCTGGTTTTGGCTGGGATAGAGTTAATTTTCTTTCTAGTAGCTGGTATGGTGTTATGTTTTAGATTTAGTATGACAATAATGTTGATAACACACCAATGTTTTTAGTTGTTGCTAAGTAATGTTGAGACTAAGTCAAGGATTTTTCAGCTTCTCATGCCCAGCCAGCAAGAAGGCTGGAGGGGCACAGGGAATTGGGAGGGGACACAGCCAGGGCAGCTGACCCAAACTGGCCAAAGGGGTATTCCATACCATGTGATGTCATGCCCAGTATATAAACTGGGGGGAGTTGGCCAGGGGGGCCGATCACTGCTTGGGAACTAGGCATCTGTTGGCGAGTGGTGAGCAACTGCGATGTGCATCACTTTTTTTGTATATTCCAATTCTTGTTTTTATTATTATTATTGCAATTATTATTCTCATTATTATTTTCTTCCTTTCTGTCCTATTAAACTGTTCTTATCTCAACCCATGAGTTTTGCTTCCCCCCCGCCCCCCAATTCTCACCCCCATCCCTCTGGTGGGGGGGAAGTGAGTGAGCAGCTGTGTGGTGCTTAGTTGCTGGCTGGGGTTAAACCATGATAGTGGTGAAGTTCCAATCTTTTTTAAGTTAAAGAAATGATGGACCAACTGTAATAAATACGTATCTTGAAATAGTTTTGGAGAGATGAATTCTGCTCATACAGAATCTTTTGTCATTCAAAGTTTGAGTTAAGGGCATGCAATTTTTGCACTGACTGTATCTCTTAATAGAATTGTCATTCTGCTTGGTTAAAGGTGATATGGTTGGAAGATGCACAAGCTATTGTTTACCAGTTGGGAATGTTTTTCTTTACCTGATAACCTCCAGAGTACTTGCTTGTAGTAAGAATATCTTCAACATTTTCAGAGTAGCTTTAAGCTAAAACATCTTCCCTGTTAAAGGAGTGGAAAAGGGAAACTGTCCACATTATGACTGACTTTATAGGTATTTTCTGAGCCATACTTTTTTTTTTTTTTTGGTACCAAATTCAAAAGGTATCTATATTCTTCTACATGGAGAACTATTCTTAAGACAAAAAAAAAAAAATATTAAGGTCTATTTTCTTGTCATAAGATTTTTAGATAAAATGTGCTATTTAACAGTTTATTACTTCTCTGACAAATTCCAATGTGTACTATGTTTGCAACATGGAACTAGAGACACCTGTTAAATATGTTACACAATTACAAATTGTATTGTTACAAACTCCAGCAATCAGTGTTCATCTCTGTTTTCAAAAACAAGGTGGAGTTATAAACTCTACACTCTCTCTTAAGACTCTGAATAAATACCTTTTTTTTCTGAGTAATTATATTGCTTTTTGATGGTAAGACTGGGGATATTCTCTTGTATAACAAGGAAGTAACTTTTCCAATGCACTTAGTCCATTTGCACATCCCAATTAAAAAAATACAGAATTGAAGTATAAGCATATCTTTTTCTATTTTTGTGGTTGTATGTGAAAATATCAAATAAGCCAATCAAGGCAGAGCAAAATTTCCAATTATCTAACATAATTATATTAATTAATATGTTTTTATTTTAAAAGTGTAATTTTCTTGTCTCTGCTTAGAAAATAAATCTGAAAGTGGAAGGTATTAGAAAAGAAGAGGGTGGAAGCCAGGACAGTGTCTCGTACTAGTCAGATCTGACAACAATTCCCCATACCTGGGTTTGGAGCCTGTCAAGTGTCCTAGACAGCTTTCAGAAACATTAAGTAATTATAAAGGAGAAATTGAGCCACCACTCATCAGCATGAAATAAAGAAGCTTCATTTTGATGCACATTGGCCTATAGGTTTTGGAGCCATATGTTTTGCATGTGTACTTTGTTTGACTTATGGAGGTACTGAACTGACTCTAAGAAAAATCCGTACTACAGCCTAGCAAAAAGTTTTCCTGTTACACTCTTCATTTTGCAATTAGACTTTATAGGTTTTTGTACAAGGAAGCTCATTCCTGCAGCCTGGTTTAGTTTTCACATACTTGTCATGTTTAGATGGCAAACGTTAAGATATTACAGAGATGGGCAGTAGCATAAATCCTCTGGCAGTGAGCTACTCTGGTGTACTCTTAGAGTATGCTATATACATTTGCATTGTAAAACTTCTTTTATTAATATTTGGGGAAATGAACCAGCATGATATCTGTTTAAAAAAGAGTGCGATTACTTCCTTCAGGGGTCTTTCATTACTATTTTAATAGCTTGAGATACTATGCAAGATGGTCAGATCTTATGCTGTAAGATGTGGATAGTATGTGTGGGGAAACAATATTTCACCTCTTACTTAAATCTTCTCAGCTTTGGTAACTTTGCAAAATTGAACAAGAGCTTTGTAGCTGTAATGTTTGATGATACTTCCATAAAGTTTGTAGTTTTCCAACTTTGTTGTGGAATGGAAGTCAGGAAATCTGGCTGAATGCCTTGTTACCTTTCAAGAGCCTACGTTTTACTTCTGCAAAATCCTGCAACATTGCTATCTTTAAGCATCCTTGTCATTAAACTGGGGCAGGAAGGGAAGGAACAGGAAAGGAACACAAAGGACAACTGTGATCTGAAGTTTTTCCTGGAGAAGATGAGCAAGGTACTATTTGGGCTGCCAGAAGATGAAATCAGAAGAATGTCTGTTTTTAGCATGTTGGGCATGATTTAATTCTGTCATCATCAGTCAGATGGAAAATATGCTGACAGGCTTTGAACTACTACTGACAGGATCAAAGGGCACTGGGGTCACAGTGTGAATAGTTGGCACAGCAAGGGCACCTTTAACTAGCCGTGTTATTAGTTTAGTGCATTAATTTGCGTGAAACATTAACATTGGTATTATTTACGACATTTTTTAATCTTTTTTTAAAGTCTGGCTTTCTGCTAGAGTGCTGGTTTTAGTATTGTATGTTAGGGTTGCTCTTTTTATTACTGTACTTTAGGGTCATGTTATGTTGTGCAATCATCCAGATGGGTGGAACTACAGGCAGAATTATTTGGCTTTTAATGCATAAAGGAAAGCCCATCAGAAAAATTACTGAATTCATGGCGCGTTCCTCAACAATTACATATTGAGGAAAAGAAGGAAATAATATGTTAAAAATCAGTGTAGTCTTTGTGCTTTTATGTTTTTGTGAAAGAGATAGTTTGTTTTCTGATGATATTTCAGGTGTTCTTGTAGTTATTTTGTGAACTTCTTTTCCAGCTGCCCTAATACCAAGCTCCTTTACATTTTCCTCAGTCTATAGATGCTCCAGGGAATACTCAGTTTCACAACAATGCATGTGCCTCTCTGGCTGCACTGTGGAAAAAACTGTGCATTATGATTTCTTTTGAAAAGTCCATGTGTTTGATCATGTAATGAGGTCGAGGTGTTCTTCACAGATACTTTTATAATGTTATGTCCATGACCTGATATGCCCTAAAACCGAGAAGCAGGTAGTTAACCACTTATTAGCTCTGCATGTGTATGCAGCAAGAGATTACAGTCAGTCACCGCATTATTAAAACGGTCTCAATTGATCATTCAAGCATTTTATTTGTGCATAAAAACAAGACTGGAACATTTGTAGCTATCCTTCCCTAGATATCCTCCTCAGGTCTCTCTCCTGGCAGACAGCAGCGCTCTGGGTTTCGGCCCTTGGCTTAGAGCTGTGATATTTCTGGCCAATTTATCCTGCCTTTCCTTATAGTGCTGTTTAAAAGCTGGTTCAACCATTTTGCAACCATTGTTAGTTTGCTTAACTAATCCTTTAATCCTATTCATAGTTTGTGTTAGAGGGCGAGGTCCTGATAATCCCTTTGGGCAAATTTGCTTTCCTTTTATTATCTCGGCTGGTGTTCAGTCCTTCCTGAGTGGTTGCTAGCCATAAAAATATGGTGAATTTTTAGCTAATTACAGAGGCAGTAATTGAAGAACTTTTTGCTTCAAATTTACTTTTTCTGTCAGTAAATATGAACTTAATATGTCATTCTGCATGGCTTTGTTGTGACTGGTCCCATAAATCACACACATCTCCAGTTAAAGGAAGGTAGCCTATAACTTTAATGAAGGCTTGGAAATCTCTTCACAGACAGAAGGCAAATTATCAGAAGTAGAAGATTTTAGAAGAGGCCATGTTTACACATCATTCTACTACTTTGTTGGCAGTAGGTCCAATTTAAGTAAAAGTCCCCAGCTTCTTAGAAAACATCGTATCTTCTCAGCTGCTCTATAATCTAAATCTTGAAATGATCTGGCTTTAAAAATAATTTAATACAAGCAAAGTTGTCTTTGGTTTGATTGTTTTTAATTACATCATTTCATACCTTTGAAGTGTTGCCATGTGTGTAGTTCAATCGCCACCATCGATGGTGGAGGACAGGAATAAAAAGTTGAATGTATTAACCTGTTACACCAGGTCCGTCACTGAGAGACTAACTGTGGCCTTGGGGGCTGTGACATTCTTTTGGCAAACATCTACTAAAATTGTATTCTGAGAGGCAAATTTGGAGAAGGAAAGATTTTAAAAAATCTGTGGCTCTTGATTAAAAATACTTCCATTCAACAAGATGTTGTCTCTTTTTGAGACTGCCATTGTCTAAATGGGTTCTGGAGGAGGGATTAATTATTAAAAGTAGTAGTTTAAAGAGTGAGCAACTCTGCTGAATAACATGCTGCCTGCAAATACCCTGCTAAGGAATAGAAATTTCACCCAGTTTCCACAGCAAACAGTGACTCTGCACTAGGAAACTAGAAGTTCTGTCTCCCTGCTAGACAAGCTAGGACGCCCTAATCAGTGTCATTTTCTGCCAAGAGGGAGGCAGCGGAGCTGACAGGAGCTCTCTGGACAGACAGCTGCTGGCCATCAGGACATGTGCTATTGGTCTTTCTAAATACAGTCTTTTTTTCCAGGGAATGCATTGTAAAATTTCAAGCTTTGCTCTTTTTCCTTTTTCTAGCATGCAGGCTGTTATATTTATTGCGATTTTGTTGTCTTGGCAAAGAATTCAAAAGTGTTTGCATGCCTCAGTGGACCAGTGATAGACTAATGATATGTAGCAACAGTAAATGTGTTTTTCTGCACTGCAGTCATATTTCATAGGTACCATGCTGGAAAATGAGATTGCTGCTTGAATCCACTGTGGTAGTTCAGTGTGTATATGCTGGTCTCAAGGCAGGCAGCTCATACCTACAGTGGAGGGAGCCAAGGGATGGCCTGGCAGTTTTTGCATGACCATTCTCCCAATGGAGTTTTTCTGTTGCCTGCCTATATCTTGAGCCATAACCCCTTGGATGTGCTAAGAGTCCCTGTGTGTGCTCCCTGCTCCTCTCACTCCAAGCTGTTGACAGCTCATCTTCAGGTGATCTGAAAAAATTGTCTTGCAATTATCTCTTGGGGGTCTGGAGATGCTGCATTCAGCACAGAAACATGAAGACTTTCAACTGAATACGGTCTGAAATCAGTTTGATTTTTCTGGATAGCGCTATAGGAAGCAAAGTACAGGAAAAAAACCCGAAACAAAACCACACCACAGAAAATATATCTTGCCAAAAGCTATACGTGTGCAGAAACACTTTCTACATATGCCTGGAACAGTGCGTTCCCTGCCCGTAAAACCTATCTTGTTAGAACAAACAGCTCGTTAATGGAGACAGAAATGTAATTTTCCAACTAAACATTAATGCTAATGAAAACCAGCATTGGTTTATTAAGAACAAAACTGCCAGTTTTTCTAGACATTTTTGTGTAATTCTATGGCTTCAGAAGAATTGAAAGGAGAAGATAGTAAATATGTAAAGCTGGCAAGTTATGAAAATTAAATAATGAAACATATTTTTCAAAAGCTATGAAGAATTGTAGTCTCAAAACTATCTAAAAAAGCTTGATTTTTGACCTACCTTTTTCTAATAGTGCACTCTCTTAATTTTCTTAGAGCTGGTTTCCTTTTTAAAGAGATCTGAAAATGTGGTAGCTGTTACTACAGCTGTGTATAAAGGAAATTACAAAGTCCTTCCTTAGAACATTAAAATCTTGAATGATACATTATATTCAACTAATCTTTTTTTCTGATTTCAGATTATGGTTTGTAGTTTTGTATGGTTTTGTAGTTTAAAAACTTAAGGCAATTTGACCAAAAAAAAAAAAAAAAAAATTAGACAATGAAACTGCAACCATCAAGGTGCATTGCTCCTGGCATAGAAAAGAGTGTAAAACACTGATATGTTACAACTGATTTCACAGCAAAGTCTGCACTGAAAGTCCAAAAGCAGCAATTATTTCAATAACCAGATCTCTCTCATCTGGGTTGAGACTGCTGGGCACTAAACAAGAAGTCTGAGCAAAGAACTGAGGCTGAATTTTCCACACATGGATAAAGGCTTCACCTTTTCCACTCTTGCCTCACAAGTCAAAAGGACCAATTGACACATATCCACGGAAATTTTTTGAGTTGAGTGTAGTGTTGTAAATCTATCTCAATAATGTAACACAATGTAATTTTCCATTTTGGGGTATTTTTTAGGGGGAAATGAAATAGTTAAAAATATAGGTATATTTTATAGTACAGTCAACCATACTATCACATTACTCTGATGTCATCACTGAAAATACTAGTCTCCTGTATAATATGTGGAAGAAAAAATTACTGTCCTCTTACGAGTTCACTCAAACAATGTTTTGTGAGAAAACATGTACACTTATACAGAGAAGACCTTCTGAAAGTTTGCGGGGTTTAATCTCTGGCATCCTCTGGTAATGCTGGGGGGAGATCAGGTACAGTGGTATGAATTTTGTTGTTAACCATCTAACTTTGGTTAAATATTAATTTAACCAAATTAAGCATCTGATTGACTTTACCAGCAGGCAAAACCATACCACATTCCAGGCTAGCCCTATCTTATAACTGATGCGGGTCTAGCATTGAAGGTGATGCATGGATTAAGGATGGGAATCTATTCTTTTCATGTATCAGGCATAATTCTCAATCTTAACCATGTACCACATGATAATATTGCATGGCATCTGACATCTCCAGTGGAATCTTGCTGAGAATATGGGAAAGTAAGTATCCCACAGGGTTACCCAGGGACAATTCACTGTAGTGTGGTTAGTTTGGGTTATATTTTTCCAGGTTTTATGCTTCAAGTCATGTACACAATTGGAAAACTACAGCTGCAGAATATGGAACATCCTCTGTAATGAGAGAATACAGATCTAAACACTGTCTACAGAGACACCTAGATACCTTGGGGGCGGGGAAGAATAACTGCTTAATTATATAGACACAATAACACACACATCTGCAGGGAAACACAGGATTCACTGCAGAGAAGTGTCACTATGATATAATCTACATATGTTAATTGCTAGGTAATATTTTTAAATTGTGCAAATAACTAAACAAAATACAAACATGCTGTAGCCTTTTAACAAGGAGTTAAAGACCTATGACACCTCATAGCAAATTCTGGCAAACACTGTTTAGAAGTGATTGTGCCTCTATACTATAATTTTTTAAATCCTTTTTTTTCATCAGGAAAATTTCAAAGGAACTGTAGTCTTTCTTCGCTGATGTCTAGTATTCAGAAGCCTCTATATAAATTTCTGCATGGCCAATCCAAAATGCACATGAGATCTGTGATTATTCAGGTAAGCTGTTACATACGTTGATCTTCAAAACTTTTAGTGATAAGCTATTTGATTTTCTATAAGGTTTTTTTTTCTTTTCAGTTTTTCCCTCTCGTACACTAATCTTCTCTGCTATACTTATGCTATATCCCAAGCACAAACATTACATGTTCTAATAGACACAGCACCACTGGCAGTAGGCAACATTTCCACCAGTTTAAGCTTCTGGATGCCTCTCAAATCTCACTTGAACAACATATGGAAATCATCCTACAACTAGCTATATTTTTTGGATATGAATTTCTAAAGAAAATGAAGTGTTCTGTTTGAAACTTGGGGGCAAGGGGAGATAAAAAGAAACAGAATATAATAAAACATAGGGAAAGACACTCATCAAAAAACCTTGTGATCTGGCTTCTATGCTTCCCTATTCTAATTCAGCAACTATTTTTTTACATGCAGCAAATCCTTTTATTGGATATTTCTTGTTCTTTAATAACTTCACTACAGGGTTGCATGGGTCGATAAGAATGCCTTCTCCAAAATCCATTAACGTGATTCTTGACTGAATGCAGTCCAGGCATGTTAATCACCATTATTCTTCAAGGATGTCAGGCTACTCAAGTTTTCTATATGTGAATTTCATGTCTAAGAATCAATGTGTTCCTTATTTATATACAGGATCAGGTACCTTGCTGGGAATTATGGTACATTGTTAGCTTAAAAATGTGCTATAGAAAATTTAATAAAGATAAAGAAATCTCTTTAGTGTTGGCAAAGATTCACCCACTACTTGCTTATAAACTGAAATTAAAACTATAGTATCATCTGCACCTTTCTTATCTAGATGACAGTACAATTCAAAGAAACATCCACTTCCTTCCATGCTATGTCTCTTCTTCTTTGACTATGACACATGCATATTAAACAGAAACTTCAAATTTTTTGATGTGATTGCATCAGAAGAAAAGATATAGTATGATTGATGCCAGTGGGGTTTGACAAATAGCAACTCTACAGAAATTATACAAAAATTTCCTTCCATATTTCCTCTCAACTGTTCTGCCACTTTGATGAAATGGTAATCTCTCTAATCCATTTCTCCAGCTAGAACAGTGTTTCAGAAACATACCCTTCCCTGCAGTTATTACCATGATGGAACATTTATTATGCAGCAAATGAGGCGTCACAACCTCTGATAATTCTCCTAAAAAATCCTAGGAATAACTGCCCTCTATTGTGCATATCGATGATAAATTAAAATATCAAAAAAGTCTTGTATATTCTGCAAAAGACAGAATGCAAACTGTTTCACTGATCAATATCCATTGCAGAAATATATTCAATCTTGTGTGGGCAAATTTCCACCTTGTCCTGAGGGGTGGTTTGACACACCGCTTATGCCCTAAACCACTGAGGCTGTGGGTTGTGGAGTCGTGAATAATAGTTTTCATGTACATGAGCCCTGGTCAATTTTGCCTTGAAAAAGATGTCTGTAATGCACTAGATGATTGTGGCTTCTGGTCCTGTGTGTTCTTGGGCTGTTACAGAAGAGTGAGAAACTCAGCTAGAAAAAAAAATGTACTACAAAAATTACCAGTCAGCTTTGTACAAAACCAGTCCCTGTTAAACTATTTGCTTTATTTTTTAAAAAAGGTAGATTACAAGGACTAAAACTGCATGGGAGCTCTAAACCCACCACACTGCTTTAATAATTTTTTTGTTCAGTCACTTTTATTTCTGTTTAGTCAGCTTAAATGGATGCAGGTGAAAGTCAAGCTATTCATCAGACAACAAGGAGAGAAGTTAATTGTAATGTTAGGTGTTTTTCTATGTTTGGACACAGTGGTTTTTATAAAATTGCCTAAGAGTAAGATGGGAAAATATTTGCTGAATGACATGGGTTGTTTGCATGTCTTCAGTCTTGTTTTATTTTATGTGTATACATATACATATATATGTGTGTACCTGCTATATGCAAATGCATTCAAACATAGAGCAGGTACTGTTTGTTAACTTTGACCAATATCTTTACTGGTTTCCTTAGAATATTATTTTCTCATATCCATATTATTTCTGCCCTCCACAAATAGCTTCAGAAATGTCTACCTTTTGTGGTACTGTATAATGAAAACAACCTCTCTGAATTACTGTTCTGTCTAAGAGAAGTTTTCAAACACAGTTAACTATTACCTTGAAAATACAGTTTTTGAATAGTAATGATACTTAAACATCGTTGTTGTGGACTCCCTTCCTTCCTATGGCTGATCTTTAAAAATAAATTTCAGTTATAAAGACCAATACAAAACCATAATTGCATAATGCGGAAGTTTAAGTTATTTATTTATTTTAACATTTTGCTGTGTCCTTTTCTTTCCTTAAGCTCAAAACAAATTAGCAATTCTTTGCTGTTTTCTTTAGCTAAGGCAATAGGTTACATGATGTTATTTATATTTTACACACTTACAAATTAATGTTGGAACACTGTCGCTACTACCTCTCCAACCAGTACGTTAGGAACCATCTTGCATTTCATACTTGCAAATATGTAATGATTTTACAGAATATACTGTGGATGGAAGCAAGACCTGTTCCTGAAGAAATATTTTATTCAACAGAACTTGCCCAACTTGAGGATTTCCCAGGTAAAGGATCTGATTTAGTGATTCCTAAATTCAGCTTTTTTTTTTTTTTTTCCTAAATGTTACCTGTTTATTTATACACTGTGAAGTAAGTGACCTAAGAAAAGCCTGCTGAGTCAAAAGTGCTTTATCCCAGTGTTGTTCGTGAGAAGGGAACAAAACCTAAAATAGCAGTCAGGTTTGAATCAAGCCTACCTGATAATGCCAAAAAAAAATATTTTTTGTGAATATTTATTTTTTCATGTATTGGAAAAAAAACCCCAATGATCTTAAATCCAAATAGTTACCATAGTAACTTATGGTATATTATTTATGGACATATTGCAACATAGAGACTATTCATAATGCCTTGCTTTTTTCAGAATGTATGTTTCTGGTTGTTCATGTAACATTTCCATGGCTGAGTGAAAATGCCAGATCTTTTCATTTGCCGCAAGCTAACATTTCACTGCACTCTCAAGAAGTGCAGAATGATGTATTTTTGAGATCACTGGAAAAAATAATAGTTTATTTTTATTGTATTCAGATAATCAGTGTAACACTGCAAAGTAGCACTACTAATTTCTTTTTTTTTCTTGCTCTGCCATCTTTTAGGAGGTAAGGGGCCGGGGGGTTACACTGGAACCCCAACAAGTAATAGATTCCAGACCTGCTGATAGAAGGAAATGGCTCTTTATAAAAAAAAACACAACCCAAAACCAAAAAAACAAACCACCAAACCAAAACAAACCACCAAACCAAAACAAAAAACAACAATTGAAACCACTGAAAAGAAAGTAAACAAAAGTATTGGGTGATTGGTTCTACCATAGTTTTTATATATGCTTTTTTAATAGTATTACTTATGCTGTGAACATGTAAATTAGTCTGCAAAAGGCAGACTAATTTGTTAGCCTGTGCTTATGAATTTTCAAACTCATTTTAATCTTCAAGGATTATCTTCAGACACGTATTTACTAAAATAAATATCTATGCTCTCGGTAAAAGTAACTTTCTGTTCTTTCTGCTCACATTCTGAGGCACAAAGAGCAGGCGGATACTCTCCTGCTGAGGAATACTAATGAAACTTGGTCACCTGGCTTTGAAAATCCCAGCCAGGGGGCAAACTAGGTTCTCTGTCTCTCTGTGCTCCCTTCCTTTTTATAAAAACGTTGTCTTAAAAAACATTAAGATAGGTTTTTAATATAACTGTATGCAGAAGAATTGTATTGAATCGAAGGGAACAGTGTGGGAATCTGCAAATCTAGGTCATTCTGAAATGCTTTTTCTTTGAAGCTGATCTCATATGTGCACCATATTGAATATTTGGATATAAATATTTAGTCACTTTAGTTGATTAAGTTTACTTAACAGCAAGATTGTTTTCCATGTTATCTAATTTCCATGTTACACAGAGGAAGTTTTTCCAAATGAGATATTCCTGCCAGCAAGTGCCACTTCTTCAAAAATATGAGCTTAGCTATCAGTAGATATTCCCTTTTGTGCTTGTCGTTTTCATCATTTTGCATCTGTAACTATTTTGAACACAATTTATGTCATTTACACATAAAGTCTATGACACTTAAGTGCCATAAATCATGCATATGTATCACTGTTGGTGCAAATTTACATCTGTAATGACCTATACTTGCAAACTATTATTATTATGAGGTCTTGTTGGAGACTGGCTGAAGAACATGACCCACTTCACCCATCCTTTACATGCAACCTCTATTCTGTCCCGTAATTTTTCTATTTGAAAGGTCATTAAAATGTTTTAAAAGAAAAATTAGGTAAAAATCTACACTGATGAGAGAGAAATATTGCATATGTAAGGAGCATTTGTCAGCTCCCTTCTGTGCTGCATTTTATTTCAGCTGTGAATGGACTTTTATGAAAATATATTAATATTTTATTGAAAACAGCCCTGCACAATTTACTGCCTTGACCATGCAATTAGCCCACTAATGGGCAAAAATGGGTGTTTTCCCATATAGATTTTATTTCCACCAGCATTTACCTGGATCCTGGTACATTCGATTGATAAATATTCTTGTAATACTTCAGTTTTCCATTGGAAAATAAATTAGCAATAATTACTTAGCCTGTACGCTAAGCAACAGGAAAAAGACTCTAAAAGCCTCCAAATACAGTGGTTGTGGTTGTACACATATAAGATTTTTCCCGCTGGGAGACAGGAAGTTGAGTTAGAGGTAGGGATATGTTTTTGCCCATCCACTGTCTGATCATAGATCCAGCTTCTCTGCCAGAAACTCTCATAATTGCTGAGAGGGAGGGGAAAAAAAATCTTCTTGTGTAATCCAGGATTCTTTTGTTAAATTGTCACTATACAATAATTCAGTAGTAAAAAATTATAGTGACACAATGGTCACCTGGCTTTGAAAATCCCAGCCAGGGGGCAAACAATGGCTTCTCACAATGGCTACATGTTTTTTCTCAATCAAAAATGCTGACACTTTAATAAAGCTGATTTGGGTGCTGTGTATGCATTTGGAACATGTGATCTGAGAACTCATGCACATGTCAGATTTTCAGTTCAAATATTTTGAAACATACTCTGCTAGGATACTTGAAGTGAAAATTTTGCCTTGCTGCTGTTTGTATCATTACTTTTTTTAATGCTTGCTCTTTCCCCCCCACCTCCAATCTTTGAAGTAGAGTGTCTCTGTAGCCAGCTGATACAGTTCATGGTGATTTTGAACTTGGGGTTACCTGCATTTATTTGGAATATGTAGCTAGCAGTGAAGACTCTTGAGTCTTAAAAGCCATTTTAGAGCATAGCTGTTGGCAACTGGTGCATTTTTCTCATGCTCTGATGGGCATTACTTATTTTTAACACAACTGTTTTGTAAATGATAAGAAAAAAGAAAGATATGGCAAGGGTAATGTCATTGACTTCTTAGAAATTTTGTATGAAAAGAATATTAAAGGCTGAGGAAAGAAAGGTGAAGGGAAGGATTAAAAGAGGGAAAAAGAGCAAGATAAAACAACTGATTGAGTTGAAAGGAAATCCATTCACCTTCTGCCTTATAATATCAGTGCTTAACACACTCCAAAAAAAACAAAACAGAAAGTTAAACACTAGGTTTACAATTCAACAAATAGAAATAAAGGTCATAAGGAAGTGAGAAATTAAAACAATATTTTGGCTGTACATATGTATGAATTTGCAGTTGATTTCTGACACCTGACATGTTTGCTTCTGCACTGCCAAATAAACCATCTGCCAAGACCTTTTTTTAAAGCCAGTTAACTTGTATGGAATGTGTGCTTTTAAGCCATCCTTGGGGAGAAGTTTTGGGGGTTTTTTTTGGCATAATAATTCTGTTTCTTGTAATGACCAGTGTTCCAATCTTCATACACAATCATTGAGCTTCACTGACAGTTTTTCCAAAGCGATATTGTCGTCCTCACCACAAGAGGAGTTCTAGTCCACTTCAATATGTAATTGGAGAAGCCTTAGCAGAGTTCATAGAGATCTTCCTGATCACTCTTTGAAACTGCTGTTTCATCGTGTTAAAAGGACTCTTATGCAAAAAAAAAAAAAAAAAAAAAGCTACAGAACATGTTCAAGAAAGCACATTCATTCTCAAATGAAACTTTGTAGAATTGCTCAGCAGCTGGTGTACAATCTGAAAAAGGTTCTTTCTTTTATTAGAAACACATAATGTTGGCATTCCCATTACTGCCAGAAAAGGTTATGCCCATATGAAGCAAAGGGAGGGAAGGAAAGAAGATAGCAAGTTTCTCAGCTTTCCATTTCTGTGAAATAATGTGACGTGAAGAAAACCAAAATTAATGTTCATTTTACTAAGGGAAATATCTTCTGTATTTTAGTTCATTTATTTCCAAAATAGATTGGAAGATTTTTGGACTTATGAAGGGGTTTTTTTTGTTGTATTTTGGGAACTTTATCTGTTCATTGAAATCAATTAGTTGAATGCTGGCCTTTCATATGTTTGAGAGGGCAAAGGAGGAAACAAACAAACCAAAACCCCAAACCTTAAAGGTTCAAGGTTTAAGTTCTATATTTTTATTAGTTTAAGTTCCATTTTAATTTTTTGTGTAGTTCTGCTTTTGTGGTCATCTTGACCAATTTGGTAGGTAAAAACCAGTATAGCTTCACCAACCTCAACTTTGCCACCTATGAATCTGTTACCCAGTATAAAGTTTGCAGTTGCAAAAGGAAAGCATGCCAGTAAAAATATGCCTTTTAAGTTCTAAATAAGCAGATACACATTTAATTTCATTTTCTCATTTCTTCTTTTCTTCCCAGTTTTTATTTGCCATACAACTGATGAAAATCAAAGGTCTTTACCTTAATTAAATTAATTACACAATCTTAATAAGTTATCCATACTGAACTGATTTTTGTGTTATATGTCTAGCTATGCCATTATAAAATCATGGAGAGTATTTCTAGGGTGCTGGTTCCTATGACATGCAGAACAGCTCATTTTATGATCCTGATACTAAATGAGCAAATTGCAATATAGATAAAACTGTGTTTATCTCATATAGACTCATTTTCCACTGAGTTAACCAACCTCATTACCCTTGCCACACATTTTCCTTATGTCAGGTGAACTATCACTAACCACCACAAAGATCAGCATCAGTACCATTATTCTTAGGGTTAAATTATACTTATGTAGGAAACTCCTTTATTCTCCCTCTGACACACGAAGGCATCTAGCCTTTCAGCATGGGCAGCATAAACATGTTGCACTACAAGGACTCGGTGAGAGAGACAAGGGTGAGGATGGGGCCATGAGCCTGCCAGGCTGTATTCTAGGAAGGCTGTGATCAGTAGCAGATCGAAAGCATAGTGAAGGGCATCCTTTCTTGAGGGTTGTCAGGCTCTTTCTGTGCCTCTAATCAGGTAGGATTACTTGTACTCCTGCCTAGTGTTATGCAGTCTCAGGATCCATAATCGAACCTTTAAGGTTCAATTTTATCTGCACGTAGTGTGAAGACAAGTTATTTGAAATGCTACCACCAGCTTAATTTTGCCGCAGACCAGTTTCTTTAGTTGCAGCTATGTTCCACTCTGTTGTCAATTACTTTGTAGTTAGATTTGGGTCCAATCAGTTCAAATACAAATGTCTTCACTTAGTCACTTAGATCCAATTTAGCTACCTAGAGAAGTGACTATTAACATTAATCACTTGACTAATCAGCATCTTTTCAGGGTGTCTGAATATGGATGGCAGATAGAATCTTTCTTCCTGAAGGTAGATGAGTTAGAGTATCTCGGCCAAGCATTTAAAAACCCAATGCTGTGTTGTCTTCCTTGGTGGTGCAATGATGCTAAGAGAGACAGGAGATGAAATCCTGTGACCTTTTAAAAACAGGCAAATACCATTGCTGGAAATTAGCATACATGAAATTTTTGTAGAATTGCATAACTAAACCTGTATGAATGGATTAACATTGATACTACCATTTCTCTGCATGTACATTTAGCACAGATTAAATTTATTATAGCTCTTCTAAAATGTTTTTGCAAATCTGCATGTTAATCTAGATGTTTTTCATATTCTACTTTTAGTAGATAAAATGAAGTGTCAGGTTAAATAAAATAATAAAATATTTGTTCTAAGCTGTTGGCGACAGTATCAACAATGTATTAGGAACCAACCCCAGGAAGGACTGATTTCTGCCTCATCTACTTTAATATGAATCCGAAATAAGCCATTTAAAGGTAAGGGGTATGTTAATAGAGTTAAGTCAGTGTAAAATTGGCATGAAAAGAAGATGAAGATATAATATTCAGTCACTGGTTCAGAGCAAAATACAAACCTGTTAAATGCAAAAATTCTCATGGTTGTTGCATGGTACCTACCTGCTTCCAGATACAAGTGATTCCTCTGGTTCTGTTCAAACCAACCATTGGGACACTCTTGTATTTTGTGTATCTTGAATATTTAAATCAGGAGACTGAAAATATTTGAGTGCTAGAGATTCAAAAGGGTTAGCAGTTCTCAGGAGTTCTGAAAGGCCATCTAAACTTATCATGGTATCCTCGTATGCATAAGTATATCTAGTTAGCCAGCTATACATGGCGGTTTAATATGACTATGCTCTATTGTCTTGTACATGACATGGCATGGGAAAGTGTTAAATCCTTCAGGTTGTAGGGTTGGACATAGGAAGTCACAAAACTGGCAAATGCACGTCAATATAGTAAGATATGAATTAAGAGATTTTTAAGGTAAGAAAGGACAAGCTCCTGCATATTCAGCTGCATAATTGGTGCTTTTTTATCTTGGCTAGCTTTAAATGGCTAGAGATATATATCTGGTCAACTCACAGAAGCAAAACCTCTGTTGCAAGGCTCTAACTTCCTGCAGGTTCCTCCTGCTGCAGAGGACTCCCCTGTGCCTCCTCTGCATGTGTGGCTGGTTATAGGTCATCCTCATCTCTGGCTACTGGCCTGTGGGATACAGGGAGGCCATGACCGTGCACGTGTCTCATGCCTATGTCGTGGCACAGCTGCAGGTGTAATCAGCTTTCTTCACTTCACCTCAAAATGGCTGCTGTAGCTCCCTGGAACTGCAGCCCAACTGGAGGTCTTAATATAGCATCTACATATAGTTGCTCAGATGACGGCTATATATCCACGCTTCTGTTTGACACTTCCATAACCTGAGGCAGAGTGTACTAGTTCCTGTAAATGGTTTATAGGTGGAGAAGCCAGGACTTGGTCTGACCTGACTGCTAAAAACCACTTCATGTTGAATAGCTCACATCATTGTTTCCTGTTTCAGCACATGATGATTAGGATTCTAATTAGTTTATTTTAATCATGATTGTTACACCAAGGAGAGACATCAGACAGCTAATGTGATTTATTACATATTCCAAGAGCATTTGTCTTAGATTTGGCATTTCTGCTATCTATCTCCAGAATGCCCCTGCCTGCTTGACAGCAGCCTGTCAGTGCTGTTATGATTGCTGTATGCAGTGACTTTAACTGCCAGCTTTTCCCGCAGACTTGGAGAGTGATTGGTCTGCACTACAATTACAGCAACATAGAATAACTTAACACATGCCTATGGCCCTGTCAATTATGAAAGGATGTAGTACCAATACATATTGCCATCTGGTGCTGTACATTTAAGTATCAATACAGAAGATGAAAAGTAAACAATGGTGACCATCTTTATGTATACCTTGCTCTCTTTTGAAGCCTTTCTCTTATAACTGCTGTTTTACAAATAGCTCTGGAGGAAAATCAAGAGCTGTCTTTGTAACACTAAGTATTCTTGAAGGTAACTTAAGTATTGCAGTAGTGGTAAAGAAATCCAGTAATGCTAAGGATTTTCATAAACTGCCTTTCAAATCTGTGAAGGCAAAGGTCAGGTGAGGTTGTCATTTATTATTATTAATGAATATAGGAACAAGAGGAGATATTAAGGTTTCATTCAAAACATATAATATTTTACGGCTGAGTTTCAAGGCATCTTCTTTTTCTGAACCTCTAGTATGGGTGACTTGACCCTGGTTTTATTGATTAAACTTTTATTCTTCCTTAATGAATAATTTAAGTTATGAGCAGTAGTCTGGCATGATTAGCAGAAGCCTATGGGAGGTTTTAAAGTAATACACTGTATGGTCCTCCTACTGCACTGGTTTCCTTCTGTATCATGCCAGTCTGATTAGGTTGAAAACTTTTATATGCAACTTAGTAACTTGTTTAGCAATTCTCTTCCTTGAGAGACCCAATAAAATACCAAAATCTTTAGTCTTCTCTGATGCAGGACGAGAGTTGTTATGGAGCTGCTTTCGGTTGCCTGCTTGTTGAGTCAGCATCCGGCCTTGCTGGAGTTTCTCATTTGTGCCAATAGTTTAGTTGATCTAACACAGGTGTATCAGCTATGCTACAGTAAACCATTGCCATGACCTTTATACTCTGCTGAATGTGATGCGTGTCAATCTTGTTGGATGGGAAGAAGGGCAAGGCCCCTGGTTCACCCAAAATGCTATTACAATAAGAAGTTGTGTTATGTCACAGGGAATTTTTATACAGGTGACTTGGGTAAACTCATATTGTAACCTGCATAGTGCAAAAGGCCAATATTCTGACTTAAAATCTGGCCATTAGTGTAGTTCTGAGATTCTGTGTTTGTGAAGAGTTAATTTTATGTTGCGCATGATGGTCATTATACTCTCACTAAGGTTTTTTTATCCTCAGATGCTCTTTTGGGTCACACTGATACACCGTGGCATTAGTTTGTGAGTCTTGAAAACACTTCTAGCTCCCTAGTGACTACATGACTATATTACATGTAAGACATAGAAAGATATGTGCAGGTGGCATGGACTGAAAACAAATCTCAAATTGTAAATGATATTTAGACTATGACTGGAAACATGTAAAAAAAACCCCAACCAAACACACCCCACCTCACCCCTGCAAAAAACAAACAAATTCCCTACCACAAAACCATAAACTGCAGCAAAACTGGGGAAAAGGGCCAAAAATAATTATACCAGCTCCCCAGAAAACAGGTATTTTTAGCTATACAGAGCTGTATTAGTGAGCCTGATGGTAATAATCCTGATGTTGAGGTTGTATGAAGGAAATCATTGGTGGCTGCAGCTGTTGTGTACCACTACACAAGTTCCCTCAGCCTCAATCTAAATGCTGTTTTCAAAACACTCCTTGTGGGTCCTGAAAACAGCTGAGAGTGCACTCAGACCCTCTTTCATTCCCCTTTTTAATCTGCCTTTGACTTCCCTCTCTTAATGTGGCAGGTACGATCCTCTGTGCTCTCTGGAAGACAGGGAGATTCATACACAAATGCTCCCAATCCCTGTGATGATATGGAGCAGAAAATGTTATTGCCATTGGTTATATCAAAATGGACCTTGTTTCCAGTGGTCATGTTCTATGTACACAGGCACTTAGATCATGGACTAAGGGAAGCAAAGAGCATGGTCTTCTGCCTCAGGCATGCTCAGTCTCCCAGCCATGAGGAGGAGGAGAAATAGTTCCTTGGTACGTAAGTGCTGTTAGTAGAGGGAGCACTCCCATATCTTTTTCCTTTTATTTCAAATTATGATTGCGTTTAGGTTGGTTATTTACATATATATTACAAACTCTGTATTTCTTAAATACTTTGTAGAATACTTCATTTAAAAAAACTTTTGAAATCTTTTATTAGGCTTTTTTTTCCTTATTAAATAGAAGTATATATTTAATAAAAGTATATATTTAATGAAAATGTAGTACATTTTTCCTGCAAGCTGTTTAATGCACTGGCATATTTCAAGCATTAGAACTTGGCAGTTTCCAGATGGATTCAGTTTTAACTCAGTCTCAAGCAGCATCTTGTTAAATATTTTTAGGCATTTTTTTGGATCTTGTAGTTGTTTTGGGGTAAAATCTGCCATAGCAGAAATCCATTTCAAAGGACAGTTATTAGGGTAATCCCAATCTTAAAATTTCAGAATTAATCTGAATATGGGATCAAACAATATGCTTCAATAAGTCTGTCCTGGGATGATGAAATGTTATTAATAAAGAGAAATTGTATCACATGAAAGTTAAGATAGGATAATCCTACCTCTATCAACCTAAAACTTAGGAACCTAGAAAAGAAAAGGAATGGCATGTCACCTATAGTATTGCCAGTATCCCATTTACAAGGTTATCACTTTAGAACAGATTTCAGAGAATAACATGCATCCATTTTTTCATCAAATTGTCAGTCTAATATGAAAACAATTGTGATCTTTTATTTTTATTCATCAGAGGATTAGATATACATGCCAGGTATTCTAGTGTGTGTATATGGGGGAAGAGGATTATGCCTTAAGTGGGTCATAATCACAGCTGATGTTAGGCATTAAAACTACAGGACTGATGAAATCCAAAGTTGTGGCTTTCTGGAAGCAGTCCTCTGGCCACACTGTTGCTAGTGATGCTTTGTAAAATGTTTAGCAGTGAGTATCAGCTCAGTCTTTTTACAAGGTATCATTTGCAGTCCAAGCCCCTATCTTAAATCTTTTTTGATGGCTCAGGTTTGGTGGCCTGAAACTTTCTGACAACCATTATCCTTTAGTAATTTTTATAGAGGAAGAATGTCTCTTTCCTAAATTTCAGAGCAGGCCAATCCCGCATCTCAGCTGTGATAGGTAAGTTTTACTACACATTTTAATGCTTCTTCCTAAACCATGGACCCCAATTTATTAATCATCTAGGGAAATAGCAGGGGACCCTCTTTCATTTGGAGCCTGGAGGCTGTGAACTGATGTTCATTTTTCCAATGATCTGCAGTCACTGTGAAAATACTTAAAGAATAGAAAATAAAATACCATGCAAAGATAAAAATGTGGTTTATGGATTGAACTTGCACTTGCGATATTGGTTGTTATGTATATATAGATTTTTTTTTTTTATCTTTAGTGCTGTAATGGGCTGTAAGTACATTTGTACACTGAAGCTGTAAAAAATAAATTGATCTCTTTTTACAATGATTTGGTGGTATTTTATTACATCTACATTTATTTGGGCTATAGAAAAGACAAAGCACCAAATTCTGTGCTACTCTTAGTTAATGCAGTTGTAGTACATGAGGCTGAGAAGCCAAATGCAGTTCAAAGGGAAGCCATTGGAAGCTTTTTCTTAGGAACAACATGGAATTAGATTTAAAATTATAAGTTCAGCTGCAGTTAACTTTGCCTTTTCCCATATATTTGAGAATTTGGAGGCAAAACAAAAAGTGCTTGGATTATAGAAATGGAAGTCAAATGAAGGCAGTTAAATTTCAAGGATAAATGCTAATAATTAAAATATGCTTATTTTAAAGCAGGAAGTTGTTTCTGGTGCAATGTTTCTATATCTTTATGGTAAAGGCACCACTTTCTAATTAAAATGTTTGAAGTTAAAAATTTCAGCAATGCCTGTAGGTTCCCTACTGTGCCTGGGGACTTGTTCCACTTTTGGTGAACATGTGAATTTCTGGCTAGTGTCAGCTGAGATTAATGATCATTCTACACTATAGATGGTGTTGATTCACATTAATTTCTCTGCCTTATTTCCTAATGCTAGTCACTTGCTGCAAGGAACAAGCAAAGTTTTCATGGATTTCAGGGTAAAAATGACAGGTTTACAATGTCCTGCATCTGAAATGTAACATTGTAGCACTGCTATGGATTTTATCAAGTGTTTTTCTGATACTAATTCAATTTGGAAAAGTTATGGATCAAATACAAAGTTTGTTTCAACTGCAATCTATTATAGAAGACTTACTCTTTTCAGTTGCTCTCAAATAATAGATTAAAGGTCTGGAATCACTTTAGGGGTTCTCCCTGGTTTTGTTGCATGGAATTCAAGCCTATTTTCTTGCCATAGTTTTTTCTTTCTGCTGTAAAATAATATAATAGAACAATAGAATAATTCCTGTATGAATAATTATTGTTTTGATTTCATGGTTTCACCATGAAATAAAATAAAATTGTTTAATTTCTGGAGTAGGGAAGAGTTTTCTCTTTTTCATATTTGAAAAGAAACAAACAAAAAAACCAACCAACCAAAAAAAAAACCCCAAACCCACAAACCCAGAATTTTGATCTAAAATGACTTTTTAGAATTATATGTTTTGAAAGTAGATTTCTTAAAAATTTTCCCTTTTTCTGATAAAGCTTATTAGTGAATTTGAGTATTTGCTGAATTAGGTGAATAATTTCAATATATTGACAATTGTGTGTTTTTTTTTTTTTTTTTTTTTTAGCAAATAAACCTCATTTGAACAAGTGTGACTATAGTATCAGGTCATTTTGGTAGTCATGCTCATTTTTGCCCACAGGCTCAGTCAGGATGTCCTTCTCATAGTGACATCAACATTTTATTTCTGAATCCATCTTACACATTAATAATGTTCCTAACATCCTGACATTCTCGTTGAAATTCTCCTGTAAACCTAGTGTGTTTTCCACCTACATTTAGGCATTTGCATAACCTTTTGGTATACAAAACCAGATTTTTATAGGGCCTCAGATTTAGTCTACATTGAATGATGTTGTGTGAGCTTATGTAAGTACGTCAAAACTACAAATCTGTTGAACTGGAATATTTTAGTGATCATCAGTAATAAAAGATCTGAAGCACTTTTAAAAACTCTGCAGGTGACTTTTGTTCCTAGCCTTTTTGCATCAAATGGAATAATATGGTGAGGGTGTTTTCTCTCTGCTACAGCTGGGAGAATGGTTGTAGCCTAATCAGATAGTAGAGGACATTCGTGAGGCATGATTATACATGCATTGACATCATTTACACAACCACGTTGTATTGCATTCAGAAGGAAAGTAATGGCATATGGAATTTCTGATAGACGGGACTGTTCTCTGCCAGAAAGTGTTGACTAGACAGAATTAAAATATTTCAAAGGAAAATTATACATTTGTAGAAAGTGTACTACAGGTTAGACAGAATTTCACCAAAGTTTTACTTTCTAAGAAAATTCAGAGTATCAAATTAGTTCTGGTCATTATATGTCTGTGATTATTAATACTAAAACTGTGTCTCTTGATAGCCCCAGAGTGACCTAACACTCACAGCTCGCTCTCAGTAATTATAAAAATCTTTATAGGTATGTGCAGCTGTCAGGCAATGTTAGTCCAAAACTTCTCTTTGCCCTTGAGTATCTTTGGTTTTGTTGCTGGTGATTCTTTTCATGTGGTGACTGAGGTAGAAAAAAAAAATATCCAAGGTGTAGGGGTTTCTTTTCCCCATTCACTAATGAATGATCTCTCTTGCCTAAATTAGGTGCTTTATTTCCTTCAAAATCCTTGAGATTTAACATATTCTATTTTTTCTGCTCCTATCTATGAACTTTTTATGTAATCATCTGATGGAAACCACCTTGCACAAACTCAGAACTGACAATCATGAACTACTGCAATAAAGTCTTACAATTAAGATCTACCATTAGAAGCGAGAAACAATTATATTGTCTGTTGGCTATCACAGAGAAGAAACAGCAATACATCACCATTTGTAGCCTACAGATGTTACTGGCTGAAATGACAGTGGGCTCCACATAGCAATACATTATGAAGAACTAGAAATTATAAACTCTTTAGAATCCTGGAATTTTAACATATTTTACAAATGGAGTCTAGCTTATTTAATAAAAGTTATTATTTACTGTGTTAATAATTCAACCATTCTCACTTTTGAATATAATTGGTAGATATAAAATATATGTGGATATTGTACCAGTCTAACTGGGCCATATGTGTATGAAATGGATTGTATTAGAAGTTAACCTAATTAAGTGATGTAATACCCATGAAAATAGAAGGAGGGGAAAAAAGGAATCTTGATTTGTTGTTGTACTATATCAGTTTAATCTCCTAAAGTCAAGGGGGGGTGTGTGTGTGTTCTAATTATAGGTTTCTAATTTCTGTCTATGATAACTTTGCTTTTAAGTCTGGACATGGGATACATGTGAAGACATTGATGGGGTGTGTTACTGAAACCCTGCTCCACATTCCTGACTGTTTGCAATCACTCCTACAGGTCTCTGGACTGGCATTAATTAGGGGAGTCTCAGTTGAGTGTGTAGAAGACTACTTTTTAACTTTCTTGTTGAGCATAACTCCTTTGGGAAAAGACTTTTGGGGAATGTTCTTGTGACAGTGTTTTGGCGAAATCATTTCAGCAGCCTACAGGTTTCTACAAAACTGATGATGCCCTTTGGGAACAGAGTTTTCAGCATTGTTTGTGTCTAGACTTGAGAAATAAAGAGGACAAGCACGAGGAGAGGCAGTGACTTTCAGAGCTTTCTTTTGTGACCATAAAGCCTTCTATGAACCTTTTAGGAGGATTTGGACCGTAATCACAGAGTATCAACTTCAAGGGCAATTGTACAAATTTGCTTTGACTATGATATCATCTGAGATATTAGATGCTTGGTCAGGGTTCCCATTAACCATGCAATCCTGCTGCATGAACCTCCTTTCTCTTCCTCCCTGCCTTACTTCCCTTCCTGTAAAATCCAATTAGGAACAGCCAGTTGTTTATAGAAGATTAGTAAGAAAAACTAACTATAACTCCTTAAATGAAGATGTACACTGTTCTATTAAAGGACAAGCAATTGTTATGTGCTGATATTTAAGAAATTTAAATGTAGAGAATATCTTTAGAAGAAAGTAGTGAATATAGCATTGCAGAGTCAAAGATCAGCATCATCAAAATAGGAAACTGTGGTGGCATTTGAGACTAATGCACCTAGAGTTCATTACTTTTTTTTTTTTTTTGTCCTCTCTATTGTTCTGTCTAAATACTTTCTAAAGGGAAGGCATGATGAACTTAGTATTTTTGAGTGGGTAGCATAGAAAAATGAGGATGCTTATGGCAGGGACAGTTGTCTTAGTCTAGCATGTGGCAAAATATTCATAATATGTTCAAGAAATCTCAGTAATACAATTCACTGTTTTCTGTGTTGCCTGGATATCAGTGGAACTTTCTAAATACTAGTATATTTGCTGTTGCACAGGGGCAGATGTTGTCTTGGTGAAAGAAAAGGTATATGGTCCTTTCAGTAGGATAAACAGATGCGTGTTTCTCCAAATTCAGGATGTAGATGTCTTCCGCAATTAGATTATTAATGCTTTCTTAATGAATGGTTTTGTTAGCTCCAAATACTCACAGGGCATTGTGCCTGAGTGGTATCATCTCTAATATCACTGTTACAGAGCAAGGAAGATGGACACACAAACATCCCTGAAGCCAGCTGGGACTATGTCCTTATTCTTTTTGAACAGTTTGTATCTGGCAAATAATTTTGATACCTGGTGGGGTTGACAGTCCTAAAATCTAACCTGAACAATGTTTTTCCTTTCACAGTGGCAAGTTGGAAAGATATTGAATGCCAAGATCATTAGTAGGTTCAAATATTTTATTATTGTAAATTGTACCTTGCAGTGGGTAAATCCAATTTCCTTATTATTTAGAAATCAATGTGTAAACTGCATGATGCTATATGAAGAAAGTGGTTAGCAAACATTCTTTTTATGGTAAGAAAGAGGCACATAAATAATTTGTATTCATGTTAAGTGAAGGATCATTTTCAGGGTTTTTCTTGAAGCAATAGCAACAAATGTGACTGCTGTCTGTTGTGTAAAACTCTAATATGCTTTCTTATGGTCACTTGTTTTGATTGAAGAGGAATTGCCAGAGCTGAGAGGGCATAATGAATGTTATTACAGAGAGGGTTTTAAGCACAGAGAAAAGAATAAAAAATAAAGTCCTTATGTGAGCCCTTAGTACGTGAGGTCTGCCTATTACTTCTACAACAGTTGAGTGAGCATACATGAGAGCCATTTATAATGTGTATTGCTGTGTGTCTGCTCTGATTGCATACTTTGATGATGGGTTAATTGAATGGTGTCAAGGAGGGCAGTCTTGGTCATGTAAAAGAACTGACAGGATGATGGTAGCAGTCAGTACTTCATTACTTAGAAACAAAATCAGAAATTCTTCATCTTAAAGGCCGTAACTACTGAGCAGTTCAAGAGCAAACAGTTTAATGTGTGACAGTTTATGAGGTAAGGAGGTTTTATGGTAATAGAGCTTCATTTAACCCGGTGACAACATTTCACTCTTGATCTTTCTGTGGTATCAGAGCAGACAGACCAGTCCTACTGTCACATGTCCAGAGGACTTTCCCACTTTCCTTAAAACCAACCATTTTACTCCTCCTGTATAAATTATTATATTCATGACACAGTGTTTGTGAAGGAAAATAGCCATGTGTATTGGGCGCAGGTGCCCAGGTGCTGGCAGTGGGGGGCTGCAGGGTGGCCTCTGTGAGATGAGGCCGGAGGCTGCCCCGTGCCAGGCACAGCCAGTTCCAGCCGGTTCCACGATGGCCCCACAACGGGGCACAGCTGAGCCCATCTGTGAAAACGGGTGGTGCCTCTGTGAGAGCGTATTTAAGAAGGTGCAAAATGCCACATAGGCATAGGCACTCTGGGTGCTGGAGCAGATTCCCCTGCAGCCTGTGGAGAGCCCACACAGGAGCAGGTTCTCCTGACAGGAACTGTGGCCCACAGAGGACCCACGCTGGAGCAGGGGAAAAGTGTGAGGAAGAAGAGAGAAACTGTTATGAACTGACCATGAGCTCCCATTCTCCATACCCCTGCACCACTCGGGGAGTGGGGGGAGCAGGTAAAGGAGTCGGGAATGAAGGACTGAATTTGAGACTGGGAAACAGGGTAGGGAGGTGCTGTTTTAATTTTGGTCTTTGATTCTCACCACCCAAATTTATTTTAATTGTCAATAAATTCAATTAATTTTCCCCAAGTCATGGCTGTTTTGCCTATGACAGTAATTGGCAAGCGATCCCTCTGTCTCTATCTCGATCCATGAGTTTTTCATGTCCCTGTCCTGTTGAGGAGGGGGAGTGAGAGAGTGACTGAGTGGTGACCTGGCAGCCAGCGAAGGTCAGCCCCCCATACTGTACATTGCAGTTGGCTCAGCTAATAACAGTGCTGCTATTAGATGTTTCATTTTCTCAAATCCTTTACCAAGATCTGTGTGTGAGCATAAGGAGGTAGCAAATAGCACTGGCAGCTGCTTTACTGCTTGAAACTTCTGTCTGGTTCAGTGGTCATCATATAAATGGGATTTATTTTCAGTGTTGGGTATTGGTTTCCCCCCCCCCCCCCCCCCCCCCTATCAAAAAAAAAAAAAAAAAATTTAAAAAATTACC
>NW_010972641.1:373215-419986 GCF_000737465.1 Haliaeetus leucocephalus | reverse complement strand
GATATGGGTTTCCCCCCCCCCCCGCCATCCATTAAGAAAAAGAAAGAAAAAATTTTGAGAAGTGTCACTGTTTGTGTTCCATGAGACAATTTGGGCTTTGTGTCTCTGTTTTCACCTGTAGATTGAGTTCACTAGCTGAAGAGTATTTACCATAGTTACCACTCCTCAGAGAATTTCTGTCTAAGGAAAATAAGAATCACGCAGACTACAAGGTTCAACAGTAGATTTTATTTTATTTTTTTTTCCCCGAATCAGAAAATTTTGGGTATAACTTAATATTTATCACTTTACAGTTATTTCATCTTTTTGGTGAAAACCATTGGTCCTCTACAGAAAATTCCAGCAAGCTGAGCATGCCAGGAAGTGCCCAGGAAGACCCTGATACTATCAGGTATGGAATGGGTGCTGCCACACTGATACCTGGATGCTCAACCCCTCCATCTCAGATGTACCCATACCCACAAGGGAAGAATGCCTGCTTTCCTGATCCTTCTGGTCACAGAAGCAGGTTTGGCTATGAGGTACTGTCACAACAACAGCTTGGGATTATTATCCTGGTCCAACAAGTACTCCTGGGCAGTGCTGATTGTATCATTGCTGTACCTTGCTATCCCTTTTCCTATTTCTTAACACATTTTTCGCCACCCTTGTACCACCATTTCTCTGCCCTGATCTCTTCTGTATAAACATCCTGCACCTAATTCCTCATTAGTCTCAGTTTGCTACATCTGTACCCAAGTTTGGTGCTTCTGATATCATTATCTAGGTAATCTTGGCTTCATACAGTATTACTGATACAGTTATGCAGGTGCTTTTTGCCATGCAAGATTTTGCTCCCCCAAAATTTGGCTGTTTCTATGTAACTCCACCTAAACTACCAGTGAAATGCTGCTATCCTCATGGCACTGTCTTTAAATTTTTTCAGCTTCTCGTCCTGTTATCTATCATGTCTACTAATTTCCAGTATCTTCTCACATTATGCTCAGTTAGGTGCACCTCAGGCCAGGGCATAGGCAGCATCCCTGTCACCTGCCCACAGCCCCAAGTGAACACCAGCCAGGTGCTGACTGTCACTACCCAGACATGTAAGGTATTCAGTTCTCTATTTCTAACCTGTTAGCCTCTTTGAACTACCATGTGTGCAAGCATAGAAAAAGGAAGAGATGTCACAGTATGTTTTTAATATTTTTAATGAAATGGAATATTGGATGTACAGACTACAGTCACGTCAGAAGATTTGGCACTGATGTTAATGTAAGTAAAAATTTGAGGAAGGGCAAACTATCTCAAATTCAAAGTTTTAAATGTTCAGCAAAATGAATAAGAACAAATTTTCAGAAGCAGTGACCCATAATTCCAGTATATAAATGGAAGGTCAAATTTCAAGACAGGGAATTTCCCCTGCCACAGAGTTATTTTACATATCTTACTACTTATTTTACTGCTTTCATACATGCTGAGTTCTTCTGAAAATATGTTTTAAATGGTCTTTGGAGCATCCCCTATAATCCATAGGCTGTGAAATAGGAAATTTCCTGACTGAAAGTTTTAAAAGACTGCTTTTACTATCATTTTCAGTAGTAGTGAACGTCAGTATTCAATCTTGGCTTCCTCTAGCTGGCCAATGCCAGTTTAGTTTCTTATCAGCTTTTCTATTTTTATAACTTATTGGATTTGGATGAGTACTTAAGATTACGTGTGAATTTTTCCATTTTACCTTGCATTCAAGAAACCATGCAATTTTTGTTACCTGTCCAGTTGTTAGGGATTTTTCATTGAATCAGACTTTTTTTGGAAGATCATGTAAAGATGAAACATTGGCATAAATCAAATCAGAAACAGCATTAGAGATTTTGGAAAACTTAGTTTTAACTCCCAAATGCCTCTATCTGGTGGCTGTTGGTGGTGATTTTTGCTTGCTTATTTATTTGTTTATTTAAGATTAGATTTAATTTTAGATTTGAGGCCTAGATCCGAATGATTTCTCTCATAGCAGCCCCAAAACTTTCAGTCTGAAGAGGGTGGAACTACAAAGACAACAAACTTTTGGTGGTATTCGCTAGGCTGCTCTTTCCTCATCTGCCACTTACCAGCTTTTAACAGAATTTACCACTGTTTAATTTCATTTAATGAGTGGTTTAGGTAAGGCCTGGAAGACAGAAGTTATCTGTATTCTCTATGAAATACAGTATTTTACAGGCATTGATTATTGCTCCTTCTGCTTCCTTTGCTTTCTATAGGAAATAATTTTAAATACTTAATGTCTGACTATGTGAATGTCTTTTCAAACCTTTGATTATTCTCTGAGCCCTTTCAGTTTTGCAATAACCTTTCTTAGATAAAGTGACCAGAATAGTGTTTAAGACACTACAAAAATCACTGATGTATGAAAAGATATGCATAAGTTTTGATATTATATTCTGTTCTTCTTTGGTCAATCTAACATTTCTTTGTTCTATCATTTCTTTACGCATTGGAGAGAAGTTTTCACTGAGCTGTCCACAGTGATACTTCTGTCTCTTTCTTGTGTCGATTTTTGTGGCCAGAGAATTCAAATTGGTGTAAAACGGATTTTTTCTCTCTCTTATTCTGCATTTCTGGACTTGCAGCTTTCACTTCCATTGTGTGGCCTTTCCCTGGAAAATGAGGAGTCTATGATATCAAAACATTTCTCAAGATTACAGAGATTATATCAAAACATTTGGTGGAAACCAGGTCTGGCAGGAAAGCTGGCCAGATTGCATAGTTTCTAGCCAGCCTTTTCGGCTGTGACAGTGCCAGGTTAGTGAGCTGCCATGTAGCTCTTCCCAGACTTTTCAGGCTGTTTCGATCCTATGAATCTTTCCTTTGGGAGACTGGATGTTGCAAGTTCTGCTCTCCCAGGTCACCCAGTTTGGCTGTCCCAGCTGCAGGCTGAGCTGACAGCTCCCTTATGGGCCTGCATCTTATGCTGCTATACAGTGGAGAGTGGCTACTGGGCTTCCTGACTTTGTGCCCGCCAAACACTTCATCTTACAGTGTGTCCAACAAGCAATATTCCAACACCAGCAATTCACTCCTCCTTTCTCTCCCGCCTCCACAGTAAATTGCTGACAGGTTTCTAAGGGATTTTTTTGAAGCAAAAGACACCAACCACTTCAAGGTGCTAAACAATTAGCCCTTTGAAAAAAGCAGGTCTTCAACACCACTGCAGTACACTTACTCAGTTGGTGGGAGGATGTGCCATTTGGAAGTGTTTTCATTGGCCTGTTTCAGGTCTGGAGTAGAAAACTATTTGCAAGCAGTTTAAATCTTTCTGTAAAGAGAACAGGTTTTTTTCTTGTTTAATGAAAACTAGCTTTCTGGTAAAACCTATGAACCTGTCACATTTTCTGGAAGGCTCGGTCTTGAAGATCACCTTGTTTCATGTTGTATTTCATGCCCTAAGAAATCTTAAGGTTGCGGAAACTATTTTACTAGTTGTACGCTACTTGATCATGTTATGCCAGATATTTTATTTCTCTTAATAAGCTATATAACTGTTTGCTAGGCTCATATGTAAAACTCTCATATTTCATATTGACATGTGTTATATGTCATATATAATTCCATAATTCTGTGGATGATTTGCACAGTTTTTAAAAACTAGAATACAGTATTCATTATTTCCCAGTCCTCTGAAACAGTGGCAGTTCAGTAATGATGTTGAGCGAATTATGAAGTTACTCTGCCCATGTGGGAGGATGGCAAAGGAACATCTTGCACTTTTAAGGATGAAAAAAAGAACTGCAGAAAAAGTTTGGAAGGTAGAGGACTGCTGATACTCTTGAGACATAATTCACAGGATAGGGCTCTCAAGCTGAATGACAGCAAGGAAAAAGTTTGCTTAAGGAGAATGTTATGAGTGATATTTGTGAGCCTTATGGGAATAAGTGGACCGGACCTTAAATACTTGTGAATGAATATTCTGATGGGTTTCTTGCCTATTGCAAAGGTATTTTATGTATTTCATTGTGTAAAAGGCTATGTCATTCCTGGAAAAAACATCTATTAAGGAGGAGGGAGGGTGTCATTTACAAAAAATATAAGCAAATGGGCCAGCTGTTGATTTCTTTCTTGCTAAGGCAGGAAGGTGGTATAGAAATGCATCAGTCCTAGCAGACTTGTGAAAATATCCCAAAGTATTCAAATATTCCTTAGTGCCGTTTGATGTTTATCTTACTTGAATTCTAGAACTGTAGACGCTACCTGGAATTTGTGTTTTTCAAATAACTGGGATAATGTGAAAAGTTATTTGATTTTTTTAGGCAAAATGCTGGGATATTTAGTGATATTTTAATCTCAGGAATGGAAATGTCAATTTTATTTAAGTGAATTCTTTTTGACCTCCCCTCTTCCTGATTTGCCTTCACACTGTCAGGTTATAAAATTCAGCATGATACATTATGCTAGTAGCAATGGTTAATATAATAAACAGGAAACCTATCAAATGTATTTAATTAGGGCACACTTCAGGTAAACCTCAGAAAATTGCTGCATAACTGGTGTGGGAGTCAGCCACTTCTAGACTAGATTTAGGTGAATGTAATGAACACCTCTGTCGTATTTTTCACAATTGATTTTCTAGGGTTTTGAACTAAAAAAAAAAAAAAAAAAAAAGAAGAAAAAGCAAGCAAGCAAAGTATATGTTAAATTTCATATTACCTTGAAAATCAAGCCTAACGATTTAAATGTCAAATAGTTGTATGACTAGGTCTTATTATGCTCCAACCATCACATATTTTAATTGATCTGACTTTTTGGAGATAAATGTCTTGGGTTACATATAGCACAAAGCATAACACAACATAATGCAGTTTCATAAAGGATCTCTTGTAATTGCTTATCACATATGGCTGTGCACGATAGATAGAAACAATAAAAGAATAAATGAAAAATATTTAAGCTAAACAATGTTATCAAAATAGTATTTTGGCTGCTTCTGAAATGTTGATTTTTTTTTTTTTTTTTTTTTCCTTGCAATATGTCTGGACCTGAACACTCAGATAACATCAATCTCTTTGGGAATGCATTAGGAACTGCGGGATAGAATTGAGAAAGAACTTTACTTTTCACAGATTTAAAATCAATAGTGAGGACTTTAGGGAAGGCAACTAGTGGCTGCTGCATAGGATGTAAGGTGCTCTTCTGAGTGCCTGGAGCAAGGTCATCATATTTAACAAGTGGATTCTTATTTTACACCTTGGTTTTTACTGAGTCGGTGTAAGCAGGGCAGTTACAAAGCATCTCATTAACTTAATGCAAATACATAATTTATAAATGGTATAGTTTAAGAATCAGGTAAGTTATAACAAGCTAACTTGAAAAAAACATTTACCTACATATAATATAAGAATTTAGGATTTGCATTTCAGAATCAAACTTCAATCTGTATACCTGCATAGCTGCCTAGATGTGGCTGTATGTGGCTGGACTGTAATAAGCCTTCATTCATTCCTAAAACCTAAGCCATACAGATTAAAGTATAATTAAAAAATTTACCTCTCACTGCATTTTCATCCTTCTGTAACCTGGGCTTTCTAGTATCAGTGGTTCACAAAATACCCTGTTACGTATATATGAACAACCAGTCCCCCACTTTCTGGAGTCTGTGGCAACAGAGACCCTAGAATAAACTGAACTGTTGTTGGTTACTATACTTTCATCTCATCTTGTCCCACCTAGTGCTAAGAAATCCTTTCTTTCCCTTTAAAGAGAACCTGGAAATCAGGAGGTCAAAATAGGCTCCCAAAGTCATACAGAAGCAGGGAAGCTCCATGCAGAGAGCCCTCTTACTTAGGTGGATCCTCGTGACAGCCATGGATTGCTATGTACAGGTTGTTATGTGCAGGAGAGGCATCAACCCAAACTGGTGGAAACCTCAGTGAAACAAATAGCTGCTATGCTGTATTTTCTTTTCCTCTGCACTGAACTGTCAAGGAATTTCCATTATCTTTAACAGAGGGTCTACTTGTTTTGATAAGATCAGATTGTTCTGAAAATAACTGCTTACCATTTCTAATCTTTCGTTCAGCTCTTGTGATATTTGCTGCTGCATACAGGAATGGAAAAGATTTTCTGCAGCTCTTTTTGAGAAGGGTACTTTTGTACTTGGTTGATGTTTTTCATGAGTAGCGCAAAGCTCTTTTGGGCACTCTGCAGAGGCAGATTCAAGATGGGACAATTGACTGAGACATCTGCTGAATGCCCTGCTTTATAGACTATTATACATCCACGTGTCACTAGGCTCAGCACTGTAGCCAGACATCTGCTGTGGTCAGTGTGCTTTTGTTTTGAAGAGTTCTGTAACTCTTTTTGTAACCTGTCACAATGGTAAAAGGCTTTTAGAAGGGTAGAGAGAGAATTTTATTCCAAATGTAATTGTCTTCCTGCCTGTAACTATGGGTGAATGGATGTATTCTCAGCCACGTTAATCAGGAGACATCCCTGCTGAACTGTTCTCATGATTTATTAATTTTTCCTTATATCAAAATGAGGAAATGGGTGTTGTGGACTGAAGTGGCTTTTCACACTCCTGAAAAGGTCTGTCCCTTACCACAGAACCATGCAGGTTAGAAGGGACCTTTAGACATGTCTAGTCCAAACTCCAGCTCAAAGCAGGTCCAGGCTTTGTCCAGCCAGGCTTTGGGTACCTACTGGATGCACTGCCTTTCTAAGGAATGTGTTCCCAGTGTTTTGCCATCCTCATTGTGAAAATGTTTTCTTATAATATAAATGAAAATTTCCTGTGTTGTAACTTATGTACATTGTCTCTCATCCTAGCAATGTGCACTTTTGTGATGAGTCTGGATCCATCTGTTCTTCACCTCTCATTGGTTAGTTGAAAACTAACCCATAGGCTCTTCTTAAGACTGCACAAACCCATTTGTCTCACCCTCTCCTCATGTGTCACATGTTCCAGCCCCTAATCATCTTGATGGCCCTCTGCTGGGCTTGCTGCTGTACATCAATGTCATCTTTGTAGTGCGGAGTCCAAAACTGAACACAGTTCTCCAGATGCAGTTTCCTGAGTGCTAAATAGAAGGAAACAGTCTCTTCCCTTGACCATCTGGCTACGGTCTTGGTCATAGTGTATGTGGTTGGCCACATTTGCCGCAGTGGCATGCTGCCAGCTCATGTTCAATTTGTTGTCCACCAAATTCCCCAGATCCTTTTCTGAAAAATGCCTGTCTTCTCCAGCCTGTCCTGTTGCATAGAGTTATTTAGTCCTTGGTGCAGGGCTTTGCATTTGCTTTTTCTGGACTTCATGAAAGTCCTGTCATCCCATCTCTCCAGTCTATTGAGATCCCTGTGAATGGCAGCCTTGCCTGTCCTCTACCACACTGAGCACTCTCTCAGGCTGGTGTCATCCTGGAAATTGCTCAGGGTGTATTCTGTCTCAGTGCCCAGTTGGTTATAAAGACATTATACAATGTCTAATTCAGGGGTGACCACTGAGGAATGCCACCAGAAAATTGGCTGCCAGTTATCATCTTCTAAGAGCTGATGCTCTTGGGAAAACTCCTGGGATAATAGCATGAGTAGCATGCCTAATATGCCTATAGTCTGAGCAAGTTCTGAAGAACTGGATTTGTTCATCTGAAGGATGAATCTCCTCCTTTGCTGTCATTTAGCTCAGCTTTGTTTTTTTCCAGTAGCAATGGAAGTATGCATTTTGTCTTAAACAAAGTCCTACTACCTTCAGGGATTGAAATGTATTGTTTTCTTTGCATTGACAGATATTTAGTATCATAGGTCAAAATGACAAAACAGTTGCTGATTCTGACTCCAAGATGCAGGGTATCTTTTAACAAATTTTCAGTGTCTTTGAAAAACTCTAGACAATATTCCATATGGCAACCTAATACACTGATACAGACCCCTTGCAAATGTTTGTAGCAGCACACTTTTTATAGTTTGGTGGGTCCTTTTTTTCTTTATTTATCTAATTTTTCTGGCATTGTAAGATGTCTAGCTTACTATCATGTTAAGGCTCACCTAATGTTGTCTATTCATGGGACATGTTAATTTTTAACTTGGGGACCTGTTCCACCATGGCTTACAATTCCTGCAGACATCCTTAGCATTAGTATGTGGTGTTCCTAAAATAGTGACAATAGTGAAACCATGTTCATCTGACCCCACTTCTTGTGCCTTATCTCCTGGGGCATAAGAACTCATATAAGTCATTTGACTTCTGCTTCTGATCTTGGTTATAAATATTGTTATCTCCTCTAAGGCCTCCAAGCTTTCTTTAAATAAAGGTGAGTGCAAAGTGATGGGTACTCCAGAATGATTGCCAATTGCTAGATCTTAACTGAGAAATATAGCTAAGATCATAACTAATTCATATTAGCTACAGCTTAATTCAGCTGAGGACTTGTTCTTATAGCCAGTATTTTTTTATTAGTCCATGAATCACTAGAAATAGGGAAGAAAAAGGTTTGAATATTATAATTTTGGTTTTGTCCAGCTGATATATACATTAGTTGATAAGAGAAAATGACAAACCAGTATACTATTGTGCCTCCTTGTTGCTTACTGTGGTAAAGTCTCATTTTCTTCTATTTTTGATGTAATATAGTTGCTGTTATTCTTTAACCACAAGGCAATTGCTATCCTTTCCTCTATTCTTTTGGAGACTCTGCTTTTTCAAGGTTAGTGACTGCTTTTAATCTTTGCTTTTTTTTTTTTGCTAAGCATGTCATCTTGAGATATTTAAATCATGGGACCATTTTAAATGTATAAAGTTAAAGAAAATTAACTGTTTAGACCCCTCCCACCTAGCTTGTCATTTTATTTGAGTTAGTTTGACTATTTGCATTCTAAGAGCAGATCTGGTATTTTTTTTCTCTGCTGTTTCCATTGCTCTTGTTAATTCTACTGCTTTGGGCCATGTTAAATTTGCTTTTGCCAGGAATCATCTTTGAAATCTCTCATTATTAGCAGAGCATTCATTCTCTCTCAGTATGTCCTCTAGGACATTTCTAAATGGGTGATATTCCATTAGTCTTTTAGGCTGTCACATACACAGCTATAGTATCATACAGCTATAATATCATGTTGCCTCTTCCTACCATGAAATATTTTACAACAATGTTGGTTTTGATATGTACTACTCTTTTACAATCCTTTGCAGATCTTCTGAGGTTTTATCTCCTGGTTTCTGAGACTGCTATGAACTGCTTAAGACAGGGTAAGTTTAGCACTTGATACATTTCGGAAAATTGATTTATTTGTTCTCTGTAATCTTATATGTGAAAAAACATTGGCCCAGAGTTTCAATATATTGCTGCCAATCCTCATTTTCTGCATTGAACTGTTCATTTTTCCTACAAACTGCTATTCTTCTATTATTTTTTCTTAGCATTTTTATTAAAGAACCGTTTAATTTAAAAAAGCAACCTGTTCTTACATTGCTGAAAAGAAATTCCTGCTTTATTTCAGAAACATGAAAAATACAGTGGGGGAAAAACTCTCTGTAATTAAATAACAAATGAAGGTGGAATGGAGAATGGCTCCCTTACATCTTGTTCTTGGTTCATTAACTGAGATGTTATCTGTTAACCCTGTGGAATATTTTGCTCTGGGTGCCACAGGGCAGCCAGCCAGTGTGTCTTTGGAGGAGGTATACTTAAAATTATTTGTGTAATGACCATTTTCCATCACCAATTTCAATTTGGAGGAGTCAGCATATAAATAACTTGTTTTCAAAATTATTGCTCTTGGAGATCCTTTGGTAGTTTACATGTATTTTGTATTTCATTTTTTGCAGCATGAACTAGAAACTTGTTATATATATATATTTATTTTTTCTTTTGCAAAAGTCATTGAGATAGATTTCAGCTCTTCTGAAGCAGTTATGATGTTTTCTTTCTATTCTGAGTGCAACACATTAGTTTGCTTGGAGCCATGAATGTCCATATTTTTATTTTATAGGACAGTGTCAAGCATGAGCTGTGCAATGTGCTGCCTTTAGGTCTGCCAACTGGTAGGCTCTAGAGCAGACAAACAGTTAACAAAGCCCCCAGTCTGATGGGGCAGTCCTGTGAACGACAGCAGCTGAGACTCAAATACAGCTCTTATAGTCTTTAGGCAGCAGCTAAAGATCAAGAGTGCCAAAAGAAACTTTGTGCAATAAGAGAAGAACCATTATTTGCATGAAAAACTTGGTATATTATTTCCTTGTTCATCCAAAATTATCAATAAAATAATCATTTGCAGTAAGGGTGTGACTTAGGAGTCTGTCCAGATAAGACTGTCTTCCCTGAACGTGTAAGGTGAGACTGAGATCTGGGCTTTGGTTAGGAGAATTTCCTCATGTGTCACCTTTTCAACAAATGAAGAGTTTGAACTTGGGGTATAGCAGGGGCTGGAGACACCTCTCAGTTCACAGTTGCCATCAAGGCCAGCTCTGCAGGCCTCCTTTCATATCCTGGTCCAATCTAATCTACTGCCCAAATCTTACTTGATTTAAGGGACTCTCTTTGGCACAGGACTACTGTCTTTGTTGACAAAACTCCAGCTTAAGCCTCTGTGAGCCCTTCTCTGCCCCATTCCACTGGAGATCTCAGCTAACCTGTTTGGCTCTCCACCATAAAACAGAGGCAGAGAAAAGTTCTCCTGCAGAGAGATACTAATCCTACTGGAGAGCTGACATCTACTGATGCCAGCAGCATGTCCTTTTGTTTCTTTAAAAACAATTTATATTAACCCCTTTGAAACTTGGATTTAACCCTTCTATTATTAACATCTCTTCTGGCTCCCAGTCTCTCTTCTGTCTGATTTCCCACTCTCTCCAGCTTATCTTTTGGGTTTTTTTATTCCTAATTAATAAGTAGGACCATTTTAACTATTGCAAGTTTAACGGATTTTAGCTGAGTTTTTCAGAGTTCAGTTTTGTTTTGTATCTTCAACTTACAGACATGATTCTTCAAATGAAGGGTCCAGACAGAAGGTCCCCAGACTTTGTGAAATGAAATTTCAAACCTTAGCAGTGCTTATGTCTGCATTTTTAATTTTGACACAAATTATTTCTTTACATTAATTTCCAATAATTATAGACATCAGTAGTTTTATTTGCACTAGGATTAAGCAGAAAAGAGATTCCCAAAACTATGCAAATTGAGGCCTACTGTCAGATCTGCCAGATATTACCTGTCTGGAACTCCAGAGAAGTACAGCAGAACCACTACCTTTGCTTTAAAGTAGATACGTAATTGAAGAGGAAAGCTATTTTGGTATTTGTCTTGAGATTTTTTTAGTAGGGCCTAATATAATTGAGCACCAGACTACTCTTGCATTTCCGAAGAAATTGAGTCCCTATGTCACTTAGCCTACTTTCATAATTCCAATCTCATTTTTTGGTGTATGTTTTATCTAGTCATAGATAATATATACTGCCCAACTACAGTAGGAAACACTCTACTCATTATTTATTAGAAGGAAAGATTTAGCTATTTAAATGATAAAACTGAAAAAGGCCAAATCTAAGACAAAGGCAGCCTGTGGTTTATCAGCTTGTATGGGGAAAAATCTTTTAAAGTTATTTATATTCTATATTGCTCTACTCAGCAGTTTTTGAGGGTTAAATGTTTTGGTGATCTACGTGCAATAAACCTGGGCTCTCTTCCAGGGTCTCCCAGAAGTCTTTTCAGTGACTTGGGCAAGTTTATGGCAAATAAATAATGGGATTGAACCTAATTTCCTCTTACAAAGGAAAACAGTGTGGCTGTATGTGTAAATGTTTATACACTCATTTGAGATACTGCAATAAGAGTCCCATTGAACACAAAACGGTATTGTTTATTAGAGTGGATAAGACTGAATGATGAAGATGCTAATGCTATCTACTCAATCTACATACTTGTTAGTGTGACATAAACACAACACTTCCCATCAAATACACTCCTCCTGATATGAATCAGGCTCTTTTATTAATGTTCTACACTATTCATCAATCTGCCTCCCTGGCCTTGACTGCCAAATACAAAATGCTTGCTGATTTTCAGGGATGTCACTTGTCAACAATCTGCTCTTGGTTTAGAGTAATAGGCTATCAGCAAAACACACACAAAAATAATTACAAACATTTAGAACTGAATTCTGGGTATATACTTTGTACCAGAAGTGCAATTCTGGTACACACTTCTGCAATCAATGGGGTTGCACTAGGTGTATGTGCAGAATTTGGACCTTCATTCATCATTAGAAATTAACTGAAATGTTCATAGAGAATCACTAAATGACACTATTAGTTTCACTATTGGACATAAGAGGGTCTATTGCACGTGAGGATTTTTGTCCATCCTTGTACACTGCATGATACTTGTCTTTTCTTTTTTCTCTGTTTAAAATGTTGAATGTTTTGGGTAGGCAGTCCATACCAATACAGGAAGTCTTCATTGCTAACAATGTATAGGTTAGCATGGACTTGGATTCTAAATGTTCAGTAAACCCTATTGAAGAGAATAATCAATCCAGCTGGCAAACATTTTTGGCACTAAATCTCAAGATAGGCAGTTTGGAGGTTTTAGTACTGGGACCAAGACTCCTTGACACTCGGGGAAAAAAATATTCTTTTTTCTCTCATAGAACTCTATCAGAAACAAAACTGAAACCTCCTCTGTTTCATTGGCTTGGTTACTGTTGTTCTAGGTTAATTAACCCGCGTGTCAGTGCCATGATCTGTTAAAGGATTATGTCCAGTGTTGTATGCCAAGTGTTGAGCAATCAGTCATCTTCACCTCATGTGAAAAATCACAAAAAGTGTGTTATGCATCAGAGGTGCAAAAAGTCAAGGTTTGAAGTACAGAAGCAGCTATAAACATCACACTTTTCTAGGTGTTTTGTGATGGTAGGAAACATAGTGCACTGTGAGATTGTTGGCTACAAGGGTACCGTACCATGGGAGGTCTATTTATGTTGCAGACACATTTAAATGGATACACTGAAAAAATTGGAGACATTGAACAAATGTGAGAATTGTTGTGCATTTTGCTCAAATTGAAGGAAAAATGATGCTAGAAAAATGATTTCATTATTTTTGAAGGAATTTCTTTTTGCTTGAATGAAATGATGACTCTTTTGAAGTCAGAGACACTAGAGTCTTGTCTGGAACTAATGTTTGTGGAAAATGAAAAGGGTGGTCTTTTGCTCTTGGTAGTAAAATGGGACCTTGAAGATACATAAATAATTTCAGAATTTCCCAGTGGTTGATTGTGGGTAAATTGCTGACACTCACTGTGCCTGTTTTACTTGACTAGGAGGAAAATATTAACTTTCCTATCTCTAGTATAGCAAACTTCATCAGTTGAAAAGGCTGTTTATTATTATTATGTGTGTAGTAAGATGGGACTGTGCCCTCTATTGGAGGGTATGCAGCAGCGAACCACTAGGAAGAAAGAAAATTAATGCCTAGGAAAAAAAGGATAAGGTTTAATTTAGGGGCTTTAATTCCCATGCTTTCACATTTCCTTATTCTCCTTCCCAGACTTGAGCCCATGCATGTACAATAACTTCTTGATGAAGTATTTTGTTGAGGACTTCAGGTACCCCAGAGACCAAACAGTACACCTCACCAGGTGTTCAGCTCCAAGGCTGATCTATAACCGCACTGGAGGCAGCAATACTGCTGCCACCAAGAGAAAATTCCAGAGAAGCTCTGTGGCTGAAATATGTTTGATTTTCTTCTTTTTAAATAACCAGTTCTGGAAGAAAACCAACAAATCTTAATATTTAACAGTTAATGCTAATCATCCATTAATTGTTCTGTCTGACAACTCCATCTTCAGAATTTCACATTACTAATGGTCAGCTTTAAAATCTGAGATGTAATTGTCCTCTAAGTCATGTGTGCTGAAGTGTCCTTTATGTCCCACTGAGAAGTCAGGGTGATACTGGCAGAGAGCAGTAGGAGGGAGCACAATGAAAAAATCTGGATTTATATTTTCATTCCATTTCCTACTTTAGGTAATTTTTACATGGTGTGGTTAAGTGTGGTTCCGTGATCCATTCTCATTTGAGAAACACCCAAAATTTCAAACTGGATTGCGTTTGGTCTATCTCCCTGCTTTTTTGATAATATATTTTAAAGGAATAGGCCTGGAAATACTTATAATATTTTTGTTTCAGTTTGGTGCTATGCAAGAAAATAATTCTCTGTACCTCAATTTCCAATCTGTAAAACGGGCATCATAATATCTGTTTTATACAGCAGGCTGTATGGGTTAACTAATGATCTCTGCAAAAATTATTACTGATTTTTTGAATAAAAGTGCTATCTGTACAATAACTGCAGAAATGTTGCAGACTAACTGCAGTCTTACATCCCAGACTGTTTGAGGATTCACAAAAAAAAAAAATACAAGAAAGACCAGCTTAGCATTTCAAACATCTCCTGAAATGACAGGGCGCAGAATGATGTGGGACATGCCTGATTTTTAGAAAAAAGCTGATGATAAAGTTGTACAGCATCAAAGTTACTCTTGGTATGCATGAAAACTGATCTTTTGATATTAGTTTGGAAAAAGTTGAGATAATTCAGTTCCTATAAAGTATAAATTGGTGACAAATGAACAAAATCAAGGACATCCATATCAGTACTGTAGTTGTTTTTATTATTATGATGCATTCTTATTGATGCAAACAAAAACTGTTAAGCCATTTGCAGTCTGCCCATGTGTGTCATTTCCCAGTAGAATAGACACCTGAAGGGTTTGATTTTAAAACACCATTTAGATGGGAATTATCTGTTGGCTTAAGGTTGTAGCTTTTGGGTTTAGTTTTCTTCTTAGAGGAAACAGTGCATAGATGACCAATGAAAAAAAGGTCTGTTCTTCTGTTCAGAGAAGAGCTGCTCTACCTATCTGCTGTGAGTTCAAGAGCTTGACTGTGTTTGTTTTATTATATATATTTCTATTTAATCACCGGGCTCAGTTTTAATCTTTTATTGGTTCTTTTCCAAACAGTGCTTTGGAGCTGCTTATTAGCTCTATCCTTGTAATTCTAGATTTTTGCTGTTAAACTGTTAAATGGAAATTTAGCTTTAAGACTTGTGGGAATTCATGCTGGCTACAACTGTGTTATCTGTACAGCTGGCTTTATACAATCCTTGATCCTAGTGGAGAATTGAGAGTGAAGAAAGGTAGATTAGGAGGGATGCTGGACAGCAAGTGTTGTTCACAGCTGGCAAAGTGAGCATTTTATTTTAAATGCAGTTCTAATGGCCACTGACTGCACCTGATGTCAGGACAGCAAGCAAGAGAGGCAACATACAGCAGAGACTGTGAAACTCTGGCTGATGGATGGAATTGGGGTCATGTGGGGAATTTCTTAACTTACTGTTAATTTTTCTAACACTGAATTGAGATTGTACCATAAATATTATTAATTCAGTTAGCATTTTAGTTCAGATTGCAAGTGAAAATAATTCCACCACCTTTAAAATTTAATGAAAAAGGAACTAACTGTTAGAAATTATAGTGGTATGTTGAATAGATGAATTCCACTGGGAAGATGAAATTATTCCCCAAGGGTCTCTGTCATAGGAAGTCTTTAAAAGAAAAATGCACGTAAGATTAAAGTAGGTCTGGGTGACTTTGTCAAGTGCTGATGAGAGACTTTGGTGAGGGTGACAGACCCTTTTCAAAGGGTGTGGCCTGCAGAAGCAAAATAGTAATTCTTGTGGTGTTAGTATATAGAGTGTGGTGCTAACTAACCAAGTTCACCTGACTAGTATAACCAGGAGCAGTTCTCATCTTGCGATAGAGGGTCCATCCTCACCAGGACTTTGTAACTCTACATAAATATGAGTCCTGTTTGGCTCAGCACTAAATATAAATGTGCTGCCACCAAACCCAACACCACAACACATTGGGGCAGAAGTATCTCCACCAGTGAAGAAGCACCAGAGCCACCAATCAATGTATTTATACAGAATTCAGATAATGTTGTCACTGTTGCCTGTGTTAAAATGGACTGATCTTTGAAGTATCTGAGCTTTTTCACTACTATGCAGTTAGTTAAGTCATACATATTTTTCTACTGATGCTATTTATTGTCTTTCCCAATAAAAAGGCAACTCTTGAAACATGGACACCTAGAATGTGCTAAGGAGATTTTCTGCTAAGGAGGTTTAACTTGTGCTACAGTGCAGTCATGGATGTGACTACAGAAACTCCTAAGAAAACTGGATATTATCAGTATCATAGTAGGCTGTGTCCTTTCTGTGTTGTCATGGATACATTGCCATTGGTACCCAAGTGAGCTAGTTTAAAACTAGCTTAGTTATGTCAGTCATTGTGGTTTAACCCCAGCCAGCAACTAAGCACCACACAGCCACTCACTCACTCGGTAGGATGGGGGAGAGAATCAGACAAGTAAAAGTGAGAAAACTTCTGAGTTGAGCTAAAGACAGTTTAATAAGTAAAGGAAAATCTGTGTGAGCAAGCAAAGCAAAACAAAGAATTCATTCACTACTTCCCATCAGCAGGCAGATGTTCAGCCATCTCCAGGAAAGCAGGGCTCTATCATGTGTAACGGTTACTTGGGAAGACAAACACCATCACTCTGAACATCCCCCCCTTTCCTCCTCTTTCCGCCAGCTTTATATGTTGAGCATGAAGTCATATGGTCTGGACTATCCCTTTGGCCAGTTGGGGTCAGCTGTCACTGCTGTGTCCCCTCCCAACTTCTTGTGTCCCCCCAGCCTACTCACTGATAGGGTGGGGTGAGAAGCAGAAGAGGCCTCGACTCTGTGTAAGCACTGCTCAGCAATAACTAAAACATCCCTGTGTTATCAACACTGTTTCCAACACAAATCCAAACCAGCCCCATACCAACTACTATGAAGAAAATTAACTCTACCCCACCAAAAACCAGCACAGTCATATTGCAGTTTCTGCAAAGTTTTGGTCTAGTCTGAAAGTGAATAGAATAAGGATCTTGTACGGTACGGAAGTGTTGGTTCCAAGGCAGCAAAAAGTTCTACTTTCCTCCATGCATTACCTCTGATATTACTGGTTTCATCTGAGAAATACTTTTATTGTAAATCACTGTAGGGCACTCTTAGACTAATATCTTTCATGTCGGACATTTATTTGCGTTAGATATCGGACAACATTCTTGATGGAAGAGTGCTTTTTTGGTGCTTTATTCCCCATGATTCTCTTATTCCACCAAATCTCAGCATAAACATTCTGGGAGCAATATACTGTAAATATTTGTATTTATTAATGCAAATGGAAATCACACAGCAAAATCCCCATGTGCTGGAGTAAATATTTACCCTTCTGTGTAGATTTTCAGTGTACTCGAGGACAGAAAACCATTGTCAATGTTCAGAAATAGTAAAAGGTACCATTTAAGAGCCATGGACATTTCCTTATTATTGAGTGGAAGGGTTTGAAACTAATATGAAAGATTAGAGTGGATTCATAAAATGTAAACATTTTCTGCCTTAAAGTATTTTAGTAATTATGATATAATGCTATCAATTGCTTGGTTATCTATTAATTCAGCAAACCTCTAGGAAGCCCTTTATACATAGTACCACATGTTAAAAAACATTCAGCTTACTGGAACAGCCCCTGCTTAAAGAGTTAATAGTCTGAAGAGGCCAAATGGACAAAAATGTAGGGGAAATAACAGATGCGAAAGGAAGCAAAGTTTCCTGCCAAGGTCATAGAGCTAGTCAGCTGAACCAGAAATGTACCTATTGCTTCTTAGTCCCCATCTAGCACTTAATACACAGACACAGACAGCCATAGTTTAAACTGAAAGCACTGAGCAGCCACTCAGACAATATGAAATTGCTTGGGAGCAGAATCACAATGATTGAATTACAAGGCTTCTAGCTCTACCATGATCCTGCTTCTGGCTTCCCAAATGGTGCAGGAAAGCCCATACCTTTCATAGGCTCCAGACGTCTCTTTTATGAAAGGGTGTCAGGAGATGTCTCTGCACCAGCCCAGTGGCTCCAGCATTAACCAGTGAGCGTGGCAGCAGGGGGCTGGCTCAGACTCCGTGTACACCACAGAGCAGAGTGTACCTGCCCATCTACCAAGAAGTGGGACACCAGGAGCACCAGTTACCCCAACCCAGCAGGTCAGCCCTGCACCCCAAAGGAGGGCCTCCAATATAGATCTATCTTATACAACAAGCTTCTTTCCCTTTGGTGTATTTTGAAGGTGACAGTGGGAAAAACATTATTAAACTTTCCCCAAAGTGAGACTGTAATTCCCTCAGTTATAGTCTATGCTGCCTGCTGTTGACAGGGTAAATCAATGCTATTGTGTTTAAAGATAGATGGCATAGCTTTGCATATATTTGCACTGGCAAATGTGTGTGGTACAACTTTTACAGAAGTAGTGACAAAAAGACAAGTAATGACAAGACTGGAGTAGATTAAGCGTGGAATACCTTGCTGAGCTACAGCTCACTGAAACCAAAACCCTGTCTTTGATTTACTAAGCTAGGAAAATAACTTATAGTTTAGACTTGCTTTTCTCTTCTTTTTGGAACCCAGGAAGGCTAATACTTTTATAATAACTGTTTATTGAATGTCTGACTTCATGATCCTGACCTAAGCACTGAACAGGAGATGACTACAGAAAATTTATGCCTCAAACCAGCATAGTATCTCAAACTATTATTGAATTGTAGCACTACAATGTAGCTCACAATAAAGCTTGTAACACCAGTGAGATCTTTGCAGCTCTTTCTCTTTAAAATCTCCTGGTATGCTTTTAAATCAATATCTGATGGGAAAACCTTTTTCCCAGGGCAGTAAATAAAATGCTTATGGAGAGGAGAATCCTCTCTTGCCCCACTGAGTAATCCAGGAACTGCAATAGATCAGGATTCCCTCACTTCCCCTTTGAGGTAAAGGATGACTGGGGATATGCTCGATGGTGGCCCTGTCCACCACACAAATCCCTCTCTGGACTAGGTGACCCATTCCACACAAATATTCATAACTCTCAGAAGTGCCCTTAAAATCCATCCTGCTATGGGCACTAGAGCTGTGGTTTTTGTCACTGGATGGAGTTTCTCTCAGCTACAAAATAAAGAGGAAAGATGCTATAATTAATAAAGGTTTAATTTTATGGTTATAGTGGGATTTTTTTTTTTTTTTAATAACAAACTAGTAGCTGACTTAAATCAAAACAGTAGTTGTAAAACCTGGGAATAGAGAGAAATTCAGATTAATCTTCAATTTCTGCATTCTGGTCCTATCTTTTAAATAAGCAATAGTTTAATATCAGCTCTGCATCTGAAGCCAAATGTAAAATAAATAAATAAATAAATAGAAATTTATACAGCACCTGTACATCTGCAGTAACATTGAGCTAGTTTGTTAATAATGAAAATAGCTTTGAGGGTTTGGAGAGGTGAATTGTATTGCTAGGTAAGTGAAAAAAGTGTCAGTACCTATTTTTATTACCTGGTTTGCTCTGAATCAGGGAAAACCTCTGATCTGTTTTTAACAAGCTAGACTACAAATGTAATCTAAATAAGTTACATTACTTATTCACGTAAGGTTTTCTCTCTAAGAGATTTAGAAGTATTATTCCTCCTATACTATTTTACAGTGGCTGCTTACCAGGTTTATAAGTTTTTTTATGCTAAACAAAAAGATGAAGAGATTATAGTTAGCAACGTTTATTAAAGGAAAGAGGTTGTTCAGTACAGATTACATTTTTAGGGGAATTTGATGTCCCCTTTTAAGAGCATGCAGAGATAATAATTCAGAACCTTGCAGTCCAGTTAGGTCTGGTTGGTAGAAAGCATATCCTACCTCCAACACAGTTTTCTAAAAATCAAAGTGCTACTGAGCTTTGCAAAATCCAGTTGCAAATCATAAAGTTGTTAAACCTTTTCATAACCTATTTATTTTTTACATTTGAAAAATGCCCCTTTCTCAAAAATGGATGAATTATTTTTCTAAAACTATTTTTAAAATTAAATATGGAGGGAGAATTTAATCTCAAATATTTAAAGTGTAGTATAATGAGAACAACTGCAAGATAGTTACATTGAGAAGTTCTTTGTAATATTAACTATGGATATTGCTGTGAGCTCTATCTATATTGAAAATAACATAAGTAAAAAAGGAAATTTCATTCTCTCTTTTTTTTTTAAATCTTAAAATGCTATTTCAAATAGGATTAATTTAATTTGTTTCTATAAGAAAACTCTTCTGGGCTATCAGGCTTGTGATTTAATGGATGAATTTCTGTTTAAAAAGATTAATTTTACCCTGGGACTTCAGTGAAGACTCTGGCTCATTGTGCTCTGCAATAGTAGTATATTTCATAGCTATGGGCTTTGATAGAGAGCAGCCTGCCCTCTGCGCCGGAGAATGCCTCTCAGGGGAATGTTCACCATAGTACTTTAGATGATAACCACTTCCAGAAAGCGTAATGGATGACAAAGCAAACGGTGGAATAGTTTGACCCATGTCAGTCTGAAGGCTTTAAAATTGCTGACCTTACTATAAACTTACAGTTGGATTTTTTTTTTTTTTTTTTTTTTTACTCTGCTGTGTAGAAAATGGAATACAGGTGTGCTGTGATTTTTACCAGAAAGGCTTGCAGCTAGGTGTCCTGTAGCTTCTGTGGAAGTAGAATTTCCTATATATAATGTGTCTTGGTGAAGACAGAAATGTAGATCACCATCATGGAGTTGTTGTCATGTGAGAGAGAACGTGGTAAAGAAATTATTCTGGTTTTGGATGGTTATAAAGTTTTGGCTTCTGTTACCATCTTCTGTTACCAACCAAGAGTGACAAGTCCAAAGTGGTGCCCTGCACTTTTGTAGATATTTCAAAGTTGACTTTAAAATTGTGTATCTAGAGCAAGTTGTGTTGTCACAGGAACATTTAATGAAAGTCTCAACTAGCAGCTCTGATGTATCTGCTAAGTTGTATCTGTGACTGCAGTGTTGATAAGTCTTTTGGGTTTTCCTTGGTGCACAATATATGGACAGAACTATGCAAGGTTCATACATCTGCTTTGCAACAGTACTGAGAAATTTTGCTGATCTAGACATAAAATATACTTACCTGTTTTTTAGTAAGATGCCACTGTTAGAAAACTAGCATCTCAGTCATGCATAAAAAAGTTATTAAAAAAGTAAAGAAGTCAGACTTTGCCATGTAGACAGACATGTGCCCATCTAGACTGGATGTATGAAATTTATTGCTATTATGTACGGCATCAGCTTCAAGCGCAAAGGGTTATCAAGAAAACAGTATTAATCAAGTTATCCGGTTCTGCAAAAGTTTCCTGTAATAATTTTTACTGGCATTGTATGGATCTGCATAGTGTTACAGGCATAATTCATTTTTGGACTTCACCACTCAGAATTAATGAGGTTGTTCTAAATTTGCTCTGATAAAATCTTTATGCCACCTCATCCTGCAGTACGTGCCTTATATAGTATGTAGAGAGGTAGATGTATATACACACATTCATTCAGTTTATTTATTTATCTTTAGACTTAGAGGGCATAAAGCTTAAGATCTAGTATTTTTAATACTTCAATAGTCCTAAAATGTCCATAACTATAAAGGTAAATGGCCTATGAAACCATGTGCTCAGCATCTTTAAAGGAATAATTTGTTTAGAGACCCAATGAAATAAGAGTAAATCTGTTGACATAAGACCTACTTTAGAGAATGTGATGTCTATGAAGTTATTTTTTTCTACAGGAAAGCTGTTATTCAGTTAGATAAAAAGCTCATTAGAAAGATGAAGGGAGGGGCGGGGAGAGTCAAATATGCATTTTAATTACTTGAATTACACAAAGGCAGTGAAAAAACCTCCTTTTGGCCAAGCCAGCCGATATTTGGCGTAATACAAATAACTAACAAAATTCACACAGTAATGAAAGTAAGTTGGGATTTCTGAGTGTCTAAATATGGAAGTGGTATAAATGCTTCTCTGAAAGTAAAAGAAAATAAAATTCAGTGGGCTTTAAGTTTGCACAATTAAGTTATTTCATTTTCTTTTGTGCCTGCTTTTATTACTAAGCTCAGATTTGTTTCAAAGCTTTTAAAATGCAGGAATCGGTGGGGGAGAGTGAAATGTTTATACTTATGCCATCTAAGTATTTTGTGAGTAATTGCAAAAGTGGCATTATCTAAGACATTGGTACGAAAGAAAATCTTACAGTAGTTTGAATAGTAATATAGCAAGCAGCAACAAGATGCAAAATATATATGCTATAATAGATATAGAAAGTCAGCTAGTTCTTTAATGTAGAGGTATCACTTCTGCCCGAGGCAGTCTCTGAGATACAAATTTCGAAACTGGGGAAACACACTAGGAAAATAACCTCTAGGTCTACTCTGTTCTTAAAATTTTCCTCTGACATCAGTCGTTGACCATCTTCCAAGACAAGACAGACTATGCAAGCAACTGGCCTAATCCTGAGGGGTGACTCCTATGTCAGCTTCTTGTATTGCTGGGAATATCAAGCTCTAAGCTTGCAATAATTTCAGCAAAACAATTAAGCACTAGGAAATTCCATCACACTAAATATTATTCCTGTACGTAAAGCTAGACATGCGCTTAATGCCTCTGACAAAGCAAAGACATGAAGGGCAAGATTATAGTACTTTAGTTAGAGTAATTGACCTCCTGTCTGTGCATTTTCAGCAGATTTGGGTACTTTTTACACATAAGCCACCTTAGTGAGACATGGTCATCTATTCTGGGCCAGTCAGTGCAGATTTGCTTCTTTTAAGACTAATATTTCAGAATTAAATATCAGATCCAGTTCAATAGTATATTCAATTCCAAATATGAACATACCCTCAGAGAGTGAGAATAGAGGGAAAGGTCAGATGATATCATTAGCGTTGCTAAGAACAGCTACAGGATTTGAGAAGTAGGATGAAAAGAAGGAACATTACTTGGACAGGAGCCACAAGTCTGCAATTTGGTGAAAAATTTTTCTTTAAGTTCTAAGTGCACTATTTCAATTTCCATTTGATAAGTATCTTTGAAGATTGTACCATCTAGCTTTCAGGGGTTAAAAGCACCAGCAGTCTCAAGAATCCTGTTTGCCCAGGTTTCCAATAGTTAGAAATACTGGTGTTGGGCTTCAAAGCAATAAGACCTATAAAGACATGATCAAATGGTTAGTTAAGATATATGTTTGCTCTCATCCTTCATTTAGAGAATGAAAACATTCTAATTGGATGTATGTCTTGAATGATGTAGCTATTATTATGTTATCTCCAAGTATGTAATGAGATTTGATATTTCATGTCTATTCAGATACCTTTCACGTTTTTTTGATACAAAAGCAGTTTAGTCCCTCAATGTATCTAATAAAGTGAATTCATTGAGATGATGTGTTGAAGATTAAAGAACTAAATCTTGCAATTATTACAGTCATAAAACATGCTATGTAATAAAACTGAGAAGTATTTTATAGAATGATTTAGCACCTTTGGTAGTCAGTGGAAAAAAACAAATGAGATTGGTCCTAATGGATTTTTCTTGAAAATCAAGGAAGCCAAAGTGAGTTACAAAATCAGTGTGAACAGGGCACATAACAGCATTAAGCCTCTTAACATGTCTATAATGCAATGCAGATAATTGCAAGCATTTCTGAGGTAAAATTGGCAAAGTAAGCTCTTGAATGTGTGAGCTGTGTATTAGCATATCACGGTGTCTAAGCTAACCAGCCCACTGAAAGAGATGCCATTAAGTCAGGTGCCACATTTTGCTAAAGAAAGCAGTTAAGTACAGGGCATCAGCTAGTATCTCTATAGGAATCTGCACATTAGCTTTGGGGACAGACTAGCCTGGAAATCACCATGCACCTCTCCAGCCTGCAATGACAGATATGCCCTTGGTTTCCAAGTATTACACAAAATTCCAAAGCATAAAATGTGCTATATATTCTCCACAGTGTTTATTCATTTCACATAGTAGCTTCCACTACTCTCACTGCCATTCCTCTTGCCAGCTCTTTTTAAAAATGTAACCTACTCAATTGCTATCTTTCATTGTAATCCAAAATTTATAAACAAAAGAAAATGACTGCTTAAAAAAAATCGAAGCACTTGGCTGGCTATTGGGATGTGTTATTACAAATCTCTTTGTTTGCTGTGAAAGAGCTTGTCTTTTCCTTCCAAATACTAGTCTAAGTTTCATAATAACGATTTTAGCTCTCCCTTCCTTTTTTAAAACACATTAAATTAAAAAATGAATATGTTCCAGCGGTCAAATCTGTTGGTGGCAAAACATACTTATTCTTAATGGGAGTATAACCTTGTTAAAGGCTGAGTGAAAACTAAATGATGTCCTTACAAAGAGAGAAACAATGCAGCTTGTTTCTGGCATGAATGGGGGGGGGAGAAGGGGGAAAGTGTGAGCTATAAACAAATCTGTGCAATGGAGGCAAGCTTAGCATCTAACAGGATAACTGTCTTGTGTAAGGGAAGGACTGCAAGAGTAGCAACTGATAGAAGTGAATGATTGGCAGAAGAGAGGCTGCTGTGGTGACCCTTGAAAAGCAGTTTTCTTCTTTTGAGTCTATGCTCTTCAGTATCCTTGACTGAGGAAATAAATCAATGCACATTTCCTAAAATGTATAACCACAGTTTTTCTAAATGGGAACTCAGCTTTTGAATATCCCTTCCGCACAGTAGGTAGAAGATTTCTCTTGCTAGTGAATCACACGGCTGAAAAATCTGCAAACCTGATTCTTAGGTGGTGGAAGATGGACTTTAGCTGGAACTATGTTGATTTACATGAGCTGACAATCAGTACTTTAACTTCTGCAGCATTAGAAAACAGTAATAGATGTGTCAAAAAATGTTTGGATGTTCCTCTGCAAAGATAAAGATTCATAGTAATTTCAAATTTTCTAGCTGAAGTTAAAGCAAGTACATAAAATAAGTGAGCTAAAAATATTTATTTCCCGTAGACTTCAAAATGACCTTAGGTGTGGTAAGGTTGGTTTATATTTTGAATAGAAAAGAGAAATAATGTGGCAGCATTTTCTAAATGAATATTTCTAATTAATATTTCTGTCTCAAAAGAGGGAGGGTGTGTAGAAGTGTTAAAAATGAGGTGTGTGGGCACCCAAACAAGTAACACTAGCATTTAAATATGAAGTCAAAGCTGACTGAATTGCAGATGAATTCTATGGATCTTTTTCTCCCAAATTAATTTTATTCATGGGGGTTTAGATAGCGATTAGTAGTAAAAATTTGTATTGTTTCCACAGATGCTCTTATGAAAGTAGGCAGGTACCCACTTGGCAGACAGGGACAATAAGTGGTTCACAATTGCACTGTGAATGGGCAGAGGGATGGGAAGGGATGCTGGGCCATGCCGCCTGTAGCGCCACTTTTGGCATCCCTCTGACCAGAGCTTGAATTTGTGCTGCTGGACCACCCAACAAGCAGCACCTAATCATGCTTGACCATGGGTGTGTTTCATGGTAAGGCTAGAGAGTAAAAACTGTAATACATAAGTAAACCTCCAAAAGAAACTTTTTTTTTTTTTTTTGTAAACTATGGTCAAGCATACAGAAGCTCAATGTTTAAAGGGACAGTTATATCAGTATCTAAGGAAGTATTCAGTACAATAGAATGTAATCATTGCTATGGCAACAATTTTTTCCAGATCAGTGGATAAAATGCTGGTTTCAAACTTATGTCTGTAACTTGTAAGTAGACTTATTTATCCCCTGTTTTATTTCTTCCTGTATTCTCGATCACCACAATGCAGCTTGTAAAGAGCACTTGTAAAGAGCACAGTACAACAATTGATGAAGCATGTGGGTTCAACGATTCGTATATTGACACAATGAATTCAATGGAAAACTAATTAATAATAATAATTAAAAAAAATAACAGTTTGCCCTCTATGACTTCTTCCATCAGAGAAGCTCAAAGAACTTTGCAAATATTAATTAAGCCTCAGAACACCCTGATAAGCATCTCTCTTCCTCTCATTTTCTCCCTGTAACTAATATTAATTTCTGGATTACAGTGAACGAGAACTACAAATCAAGAAGAACTGGAAGGGAAAAAACATCTTTGTACTGTTTTAAGGTTACCCACAGAATCACAGCCTGTGCCAGTGAAACCAAATGCCGAATTTGATGCTATGGAGAATAATCTGTGCACCTGTCCCTGCACCCTCATTTTCATGAAACATTTCTTTGGTCTTCAGTGTGTGCAGCCATCTAATCGAATTTTTTTATCAACATATAGTCCTTTCCTAATCAGTAAGCTGTATTGATTGTTTTTACTACTACTTTACATTCTAATACACAGATTTAGTTAAAGTAAGGTGATTTCTTTATTCTTATTTTAAGAAAGTATTACACAAAGCTTAATAAAGACTTCATATATTCTAGTGGGCAGAAGGCTGGTCTAGGATCTTGAGATCTAATCCTATTTGCAAATGGCTTGAATTGTAGCTTTGGAAAAATATTTTGATATCATTACTTCAATTTCCTGCTTTGGAGAAAAGATAAATAGTATTTGTTTATTTTCAGGGGTTCTAGAAGGATTATTTAAATGTTGTCTTAAAGATAGTGTAGCTGAGGGCTACATGCACTGGCTTAGAACAGGAATGAGGCAATTCTCTATTTATCGAGGCATTTATTTATTATTCCCTAATTTTATGAACTTGGCCAGGCTGATCTGGGGCATTCTACAGAGGATAAGATTTTGATGAGCTCTTTTTCTACAACCTTGTCAGCAGCTTCAGCTTCCTAGCCTTGCTTTAATAAGCTGGAAGACTGCAATAATCTTAATTATTTTCCAGTGTAAAGTCAAATCTTGTCAGGCTTAAAGCAAGTACACAGTGTCATTTCCCAAGTGCTGGGTTTTTTTGGTTTTTGGAAAACCAATTCCCATTCCATGTTGCTGTTTCTCACCTCATTGTCCCTTTGTATTTTTGGGTCCCATACAGTTCTTCCAATCCAATAACTTAACTGCTGATTCTAATCATTCGTACTAGTTTTTCAAATGCAAGAATAAGTTGGAACGATCTTTCCAGTCTGACCTTGTGAAAGGAAGAATGTCTAAACTGAAATTATTCACAGGAAGCTGTTTCATCTGGTTTGTACTGTTATTTCAGATAGTCAAATGATTTCCGCTCAAGTAAAGACAACAATATGTACCACTGGACAAGCTGCATGTGCTTGTTCAGAGCTGTGTGAACATCACTGATTTGGCAAACAGTCTCTCTGGCTTCGGTCACATTCATTCTCATCTTCTGAGTCTTACACTGAGTTTCATTTTCAGACTGAACTTTTAGATCTTAAACTGAAACTCTCCTGAACAGGGAAGAAAATGTGAGAGAGAGGGAAGAGAGGTGAAGTGACTTTTAGGCAGCCTATTTCTCTGACAAATATTTGTCACTCATCAGAAAGTTACACGTAATTTAAAGGGAATTTAAAACCCCAGTTTCCTACCAAGATGCATCCTGCAAGTTGCTCTGTGGCACAGGTCCTGACAGTTATTTGCAGCAGCTCTTGACAAGAAGTAAGGTGTAAACATGTTTTTCCTGGTTCTCCTGTGGACAATTTTAGAGACATGGTATTGCTTAATTCTAATGAATTAAACTCAAATATTCAATTAGCCACTGCAGAATAAAATTGCAGATTATTTTTTTCAATGCAGGAAAGCATTTGAAGTTGTTTTCCTACCCTTCCATGAGCCCAGAATGGAGATTCTATTCAGGACAGATGCTCTTTGAGTGCCTGATCGTGGCACTATAGCTTCCTAAAATTTCTTGCTACTATGTGCAGTTAGAAATCTGACTTTGAGAAATGCAGTTTAATAAGACCTGTGCTAGTGAGTGTCCAAGTTACTTGGGTATTTACCACCTAGGGGTACTCTCACTGTATCACTTAAAATAGATGGCCTTTGGCACTCCAAACTGTATCCTGGAGAAATCTCTCTTTCCAGTGCTATTTTGGGAAATTAGGCTCCTTGACAATGCTCTGAATGACATGTAAACTGGTTGTCTCTAAAGCAGATGGTCTGAATATGACTTTCAGGTCTAATTCTCTGCATTATGCTAGCAAGGGGGAAATGTGGTATAGGGAAAATTTGAACTGCAATCTATTCTTGTTGGCAGGGCAGAAAACTAAAAGCTCTTTTTTTCAACAGTGAGAGTCTCATTCAAGCCTTGACATAATGTTAGCAAAGATGATGTAAGTCTTAACATTACTATCAAGGACAAAAGAATGGCAAATAAAAGCAGTCAGAATCAATTTTCTAAAATATTAAGATTAATAAGGTAGACATTTTGTGTTGCTTTAGGTCCCCAAATTAAGAATAATTAACTTTTCAAGTGGAAATTTTCATTTGCTGAGATTATTTGTGCCAAATTAAGTACCTTTGTAATTCTTTCCAAGTTTGTGACTCACGTATGTGATATTAGCAATTTTAAACATGTGTGCATGTATTTTGAATTGTATTTCACAAACACTGTATAATGAATAGTTCAACAGTTATTCACTGCTACATGAGTTGAAAGAGCAAGTTTACAATTATGTTGAGTCACAACTTGCATACTTCTTTGTAAAGTTGTAAATCAAAAATAGAAGCTTGTCTGAGGACTGTATTCTCTTGAAATGGCTCTTGCAATTTAGAAGTTTTTTAAAAGAATCTTTTTACTTTCAAGGATAAAGTAAAGAAAAAATTTCTTCATCAATTTCATTTCATAAAAAATCCTTGCTAGCTGTTGTGGACTGTTGCGCCTTACACAGAGATCAACGTTATATGACAAACGCCATGCAAAAAGCTGCACGTTTAGCAGCCACTTATGAATATAATATCCAGCTAATGATTTAGTCATCTATTTCATGTAATTTTGTTGATCCTATAGGATAACATAACACTTATTTATAGCACATATATAAAATTTACTATTTTGGCTGAAGCACCTTAGCAGAGTCATCTTTTAGCATTTCCTTCAGGCTTTAGGTTTCATCACTTTGCTATTACTGTGGCCTAATTAGCCTTTCCCAACAGATTGCTGGTGCTAGAATATGAATAAGTCCTGCAGCATTCCCTTTCAAGTGTGGGATCACTGGGTTAATCTCTACATGAAACAGTTTGGTTACTGAATGGAAGAGCTGCCATGTGGGCTAAAGCTGGCAAAGTCAATATATTTTAAGAGATTTAGTAAGACACACTCTTCAGAAGTAGCTACACAAGAACTGTGTGGTCTGCAATAATTTAATAAATCTGAATTACTTTTATATCTAATTGGAGTGCAGCTTTAATTTCCATCCTTTCCATTTGCTGGGTAACAAAGACCTAAAGTAATTGAGTATAATCCTTCTGGGCTATCACCCTGGGAGCTCGCAGAGCAGGGAGGGTGCTGCTTCAAGAGTTTTCCTGATATATTCCAGCTACTACAGAAACATTAAGTGAGCCCCAAGTTATTAACCTGTGGTTTTATTATCTTTTCTCTGACAGAGAACAGCAGCCTGATGCAGGGGGCTGTACACAGTGCCCGCACAGGGATCTGAGTTTGGCATTACTAGGGCCCAGGTTTGGTTCGGCAGCTGAAGTTAACCTGAGGAGGAGCCCTAAATCCCCTCCCTGCCATCGTTTGGGGGTTTAGCCAAGGCTGCACACTTGGCTTCCCCTGTCTGCTTACTGTCATTTGCATGCTTGTTTACTGTTAGCATTTTGGGCATCCTACAAAGTGCTGGTAGCTGAATTCTTCCCACAAATGCCAGGTGTCAAATGCCCTGAGTGGCGTTACTTTGCTGAATTTTGTCCCAGACTGGCAAAAGGGCTTGCATCTCTGTGCAGGGTACCTGGGAAGTGGCAACAAGGGAAAAAGCACATCAAATGCATGAGCATTTTCCTCAGGGAGAGCAGTCCTAAACTGGAGCTGGATGCATGACTTGTGGGTGGAATGAAAGCTGGCTTCAGCTGAAAGCAGAGGGAATGTGATCCTCATGTCAGAAAGGAGGTGGACATTTCTTGGTGAACAAGTACTCTCAGTGCAGCTTGCTAGATACTGTTTCACAGAAATGAATAGAACAGTCATTTTTACATTTATTTTTCTATTATGTGGTCATTGGCCTACCCAGCTATACACACTCCTTATTGCCAGGAGGAGAAAACTGTAAAGTGATTACTTCATTGTAAGTAAATATTCTTTGTTCCTATGCTTGTCCGCTCTGAAATAAGAGTTCAACAGCAGTGACTTAAGTGGGTCAAACTTGTTTTGCCTGATTTACAAGTAAATTTAACAAAGTCAATTCAAACATCTAACTTAGACATTACTTAGTTTACCTTCCACTTAGAAAGATCCATGAAGGAAGAAGCATGGTTAGAGAGAAAATGAAAAACCTGTGAAAATTATGAAAAAGAAATGGGGGTGGGGAACAAGGAGGAGTTCTTAGTGCCTGTCTGCCTATCTTTCCATAGGTGCGCAGGCTTAGACTAATCACTAGCGATCAGTTAAGTAGCCTAATGACTAGTTTTTAGCCAGGTTGCATCTTTCTGCCTGTAGATATTTAGGATTCAAGATATCAAATGTCCTTTTTTTTGCCTCAATACAGACTGAAAATAAACATTAGCTGCAAGGGGAAGGTTGCCAGTAAGTAATAAATCTTGCTATGTTCCTAACACCAAATTTTCATCTGCCCATGTCCTGCTTGCTGTCTCACATCTCCTGTCTTTACTGTTGCAGTTGTGGGGGGCTTTCCATGAAAGCACCCACTTTCATTTGCAGAAGGGGATAGGTGAGAATTTGTGATGGGGATTAAGATATGTCCTCTCTCCTACAGTGGACAAAAGCGAGCAGAAGGACAAGCCTTTAGCACCTGTGGCTGCAAGAGGGGAGGTAGGGGATACATCCTTGTGCTCAAGAGCCACAGGGCAGTCTTTTCGAATGACTCCTCTTCCCCACGCCCTCCTCTTTGCTTCATTCTGATAAAGCAGGTGAAAGTGAGATGGCAGCCTGCTCTTTAGGAAGTAATGTGTGTCTGCTAGGGTAGCTATGGAGAGCTACACTGAAAGGCTGACAGGATATGCATAGCCAAGATATACAATTTCTACAGTTTTTACCTTTTTTAAAAAAAAATTATTTATTTATTTGTCATAGAGTAACAAAGATACCAAAAATGCCCTGAGATGTTTTTTGAGTGTTGGCTTCTGTTAGAGCTAATTTCACTGCACCTGAAACATTGCAATCAATTTTATTGAATAATTTTTTTTCACTGAATATTTTCAGTAGAACTGTCTGTTTTGACTTCATTTTTTTCCCTTTATGTTTTTCTCTAGCACGGAACAAGTGTACGGGAACAATTAGTCTCCCTATTCATTTTGCAATGTAATTTAGTGCTTGGATTACATATTCTGTAATTGTGTATGTGTGTATACAGCTAAATATGTACTTCTCAGTAGAGATTAACCTCCTATCAACATATAATACTGTAAGTCTACAGTGTTTGCATAACGTTTAGCCAAATTGGTAAAATTTTAAAATCTGGCTATTTAGAAAACTTAATGTGTTTTTCAAAACCATACTAAGTGTGCATACAAGGGATCATGAGGTCAGCTGGAGTGCTATTTGTCTTGGCTTCTGTGGATGCTTTGAAGTGCAGCTAAGCAGGAGTGATAGTACTGTTTTGTAGTACTATTGCTAGTTTTGCTGTTGTTCTTCCACTATCTCCAAATAATGTCTTTTGAAAATTGACAGATCTCTACTAAGTAGAGTTTTAGCCCTACTAGATCTTGTAAAATAGTAGCGGTGTTAGATGATGCTTTTTATATTTTGTCTTTAGTTTCTTGACTACTGAAAGCAGTCTGCAGAATTTAAATTTGAGCTGATGGATGAAGTTGTACAGCTGAAGAGACACAAGACATATGACAGGTTTGAGGCTTTTGCAATAGGTCTGTTCAACTTCCTACGTTAAATGACTGAACATCAACCAGTAGTGAAATGGCATTACAGGTCTAGGTCTAGTGAGCTGGCAAACGGATATTCCTTGCCATACTAAGAGATGGGAGTTTTTTGGTAGGAAATATTATTTTACTATCAATCTGCAGATGTTACTGCAATAGATCTAGTGTCTGTTCTTTGGGGATTTAAATAGGCGGGTTTAATTGTTCTGCTTTAATTCATGTCATGCTTCAGTCTAACTTACAGATTTTGAAGAGAATAAGAATGGATGAATCAAGTTTTAGTATCTTCTTCTACATTGCCAGGTTTCCTATGATGGAAATCTTTTCCTGCTGTCAAGGCCTCAGATCTAAACTTGATTTTTAACATTTTCATTGGATGAAAACGCAGTTGACAGAGGAAAAATACTGTCTGAAGGAAAGGAAAGAAAAGCTTCTGGAAAAAAAAAAAAGTAATGCTATAAGCAGAAGGAAAAAGCAACAAAACTCTAGTGGGACTACTTGCTAAAGATAATGCTATCATGTGTTGAAAGGAAATTATAAAAAAAAATATCTTCAAACGTAATTTCTAAGTACTGACTTTACCCAAGGGTGTAAAAGGAGAGGAGCTTTGAAACTTTTACTTCCCTTGGTAAAATAACTTCATCAGTTGTTTACCATTTTTAATCTTTAGAACTATATTTTTAATTTTTGTCTTAAAGTACCATGAGAACCACAGACAGAGCCATCTCAGTTATCACTTTTTCTATTATTTTTATCACAAGTCACTGTTACAATGAGATTGAAAGAAAGAATGGAAAAACACTGTCCACACACCATACTATATACTCTTTGTGGCATGTGACTTATGAATAATGGCATAGCATGAAATGGAAATAAGTGAATTCTGGCTGCAAATAGCAGGCATTTGCTGTTATACAAAGGAGGAGAAAATACTTCTCAGGTCTCCAAAATCTCTTATCTGAAGCTCTGGCATTCTGGCAGGCTGATGAGCCAAAAGAGGATCAAACCACAGGCACTGCAGAGGCCATAGTCTTGTGCACAGTTCCTTTGATGGTGTGCTGAGACAGTAATTTGGCTAAATATGAAAAACATATCATGTAAGGGCTAAACTCTCTTGACTTCAAGGGGGCTCTGTGAGCCTGTACAAGCAGTGTATCTGGTTGTAACTGGTCTTTTCTGATTCTTCAGGTATGCACTCAGTTTCTTCCAGATTTAGAGTCTATGTTTAGAAGCAGATAAATTTCATGCACAGAGGAGAATAAAAAGACCCTTAAAATATCTTAGACTGCTTAAGGCCTTACTTAGGCCTTATGCTTTGCAGGTTGCAATGACCATTTTCTCCAGATGGATTCAATTCACTAATGACATCATTAGCCGTTGTCCCTGTCTCACACCAATGCTACAAAATCAGTTATAAGATCCAGATGTTCAGCTGTGCATACAAAAATGTGTAATACACAAAAGGATGCTAACTCACAGTGTTTGATTAAAAAGTGTGTGGTTGAAATTTTTTTGGAAAAAAAGCCCCTTCCAATAAATATTCAGAGAGCTCCGTTAAAAACTAAATGACAAAATAACAGGATAACTTCTTGTCATGGAAAGAAGTCACTACAGTCTTGTGTTATAGAAATAGTAGTAGAGACACAATCCATCAGTCTGACACATGTGCTCATCTATTATCATTGAGTGATCCTGTGAAGTCTATAGCTTCATAGTTAGGTGTGTGTGATACAGACTGTGGGCTGGAGCCTCTGTACCTATTACTGAAAAAATAGAAGGCAGTAATTGCCTGCACATGTATAATGGAGATGATTCCTTGCTTCATGAAACTGAATAGTCTGGAAAAACACTGTGTGTCAGGAGAGAGGAGATGACAAACAAACAGGAAAGTGATTGTATCTGCTACAATGTGTGCCATTTATAATGTAATATAAATATAAAATTCTTATTTTTTTAAGAATGTCTAATATTGGTGTGCTCTTTGGCTTTCTGTCTGAGCAGACTTTGGTGTATTTGGTTGATCCTTAAGTGTCATGGTTTAACCCCAGCCAGCAACTAAGCACCATGTAGTCACTCACTCACTTCCCCGGCCCCCACAGTGGGATGGGGGAGAGAATCGGGAAAAGAAGTAAAACTCGTGGGTTGAGATAAGAACGGTTTAATAGAACAGAAAAGAAGAAACTAGTAATGATAATGAGAACACTAATAAAATGACAACAGTAATGATAAAAGGATTGGAATCTACAAAATGATGCACAGTGCAATTGCTCACCACCCTCCAATTGACACCCAGTTAGTCCCGGAGCGGGGATCCCGCCACCCCCACTCCCCCCATTTCCTATACTAGATGTGATGTCACATGGTATGGAATACCCCGTTGGCCACTTTGGGTCAGCTGCCCTGTCTCTGTCCTGTGACAACTTCTTGTGCCCCTCCAGCCTTCTTGTTGTCTGGGCTTGAGAAGCTGAAAAATTCTTGACTTTAGACTAAACATTACTTAGCAACAACTGAAAACATCAGTGTTATCAACATCCTTCTCAAACTGAACTCAAAACATAGCACTGTACCAGCTACTAGGAAGACAATTAACTCTACCCCAGCTGAAACCAGGACATTAAGTTTTCCAGTTTGTAGTGAGAAAAACTATAGCACAATGACTTTATGGAGGATGTAAAAACATGTATTTTATTCTTTCTTTTGAAAGACTGCTCATCATTAAAGCTCTTCTTAGGGCTTTACAGCAGAGAGCTCAGGACATGTAACATGAAGTTTTAAGATGACATTGCTGTGCTGTAGAAAGTCTTTATAAAACTGCAGGTGTAAGAAAAATTTGATCTGTCATTACCTTAACCAGTCACATTTGTCTGCTGGCTTTAAACCTTCTTTTAATCACAGGTCATAGTCTTTGATGTGCATGGCTACCTTTCATCCCTTTTCCAAAATTTTCTTCTCTGCCTTCCTCACATGCCAAAACCATAATTCTCAGTGCTTCTAAAATCCACACATCAGACATTTTCATTTGTGTGTTCAGAAATAGTTTTACAATTTTAATTTATTTCATCTCAATTCTAGTCTTAGTATAAGTAGTAACTGAACCCTTGCTTTTAACCTTTGTCTTTAAATTTTTTTCCTATATATCCCTAAGGTTTGTTTTTATTGCTCCTTGGGTAATTTTGTTTTATCTGCTCATTACACTTCTAAAAGAGCTAGCAAAAACTTTTTATGACTTGTTAATTAAATACTAACATCTTTCAAAACTTTATAAAGGACCTGTATGTGGACTAAATTCTGCCATTTGGACTAGCGTGCTGTGGGTGTCTCTGCTGTAGTACTGATGACTTCTCCTTGTCAAGTTTCCATCTATCATAGCTGACACTCTTAATCTCATGCATATTGCTCCGATTTCACTGGGATTACTTTTAGAGTAAAATACGGTCTAGCATAAGGTAGGCCAACATGATCTCATCTCTCACTCTCTGTCTAAGGATACATCCAGGCAGCAAATGGAGCACATTTGCAATGAATCAGCATTAGGGGACTTGAAGGCTGCATCACAAACCTGCTGGGGCTTGTGATCAAAGCAGTGGCTTGATTTGATTTTGGAGTGTGTGACATAAAAGGCAACAGGCTAGATAGCCAGTGTATATATATAGGAAGCCATACTGCTATATCTTTTACGCCTATTTTTTTTTTCTCTGAATTTGTCCTTCATTGTAAAACATGGACCTATTGAGGGACTATTAGAGCTTTTTAAAAAATAGAGTCCTTGGTCTGCCAGTCCATACCATTTATACTTTAATCCCTAACAACAGGGGCCTTAGAAAGTAACTGTCCATTAAGTGTTTATTGCAACAGAGCAGAAGTTATATATTTTCTTACAAATATTAAAAGCTGGGCCTAAATTTTGAAAATATACCTGCTCTGCAGATATCTGATTCATTCAGTCAGAAGTATTTGGTCTCAGGGATCAACTGATGGAAATTAGAGAAACAATAGGTGGCTCTGAGCTTTTAGATTTCCTTTTTTCTACGTAGTTGACAGCAAAATCTTACAATAATAGTGTGAGCTACAATGGCATCTAATGACTTTCTGGGAAGCAGGGAATGTATTTCGGCAGGGAACCAGAAGCCATGTCATACTGATGTTTAATGTGCTAAAGTTTAAAACCCCAAACCTCAGCAGCTGACTAAGACAGGTGACATGGTGACTAAGACAGGCTGAGGAAGAAACAAGTAGCCCTGCACATACTCACCAACTGATATTTTACTGAAATTGGTAACATCCCACTTTCAAAACACTGAATAACCATACAGAAGTGTGGAGAGGTTTGTGCTGATTTTAATTCAAATGAGGATTACACCCTGCAGAAAATTATTTCTTGGACATTATGTCAGACATCTTTGACTATTCAATTTAAACAAAATTCCTAGGCTGTTATTTTCAGTAACTTTAAATGAAAAAGACTTATTTAGTCTTTTTAAAACAAAACTATAAACAAAATAGATTATTTCATGTGGCCAATTACAAAACAAGCTGTGGAGGAACAGAGTGGCAGAAATGGCAGCCTTTCCACGGAGCTGTGCTTCCTGGGACACCTTGAGCCTGAGGTCAGGCTGCACTCAGCTCTGCCAGCTGCGGCTTCTCATTTGGCAGGTAGATACAAGGAGTCGCTCCTGATGGCATGGTATGGTTTCCACAAGTCACCCATCCAGGATAAAAGTCACTTGCTTAAACCTCAGGGTTAGTCCTTGTTAGATGGCTTTGGTATCCAGGTTACCTGCAGAGGGCTGGCAAATACAACACAGGACAGAGACAATGCTGTGCCCCTCTGAGGAGGAAGTGGGAAGCAGGAAATCTAATCTACAGCATCCAAAATGATGCTAGATGCTTGTGTTTTGGCAGCTAGGACCTGCATCTGGTTGTCAGAGATAACCAGGTAACACCATCAAAAACAGAAAAAGAGAAGTATACTTTGGACAGTACTACTTAGCTTAGGTCACATGTTATAAGCCTGGGCTTAATTCTATTACATTCTGCTAAAAAGAGGTCAGGCCTAAAATATTTGCCAATTATCTCATACATTTACTACTTCCTTACGGGGGCGGGGGGGGAATTACCTTTCCTGTCTGGCTATTTGTATGCATTTGGAAAATGTCACATTCCCCTGGTGCATTCCTCCATTTATTAACACCAAAGTTCTCCATCTGTATATCAATACCATTACGCAGAGGTACATTTCTCTTAGTAGAAGACAGACATCTTTGAATGTATACTGTAAACGTGGAGCAGGTTTTTTTGCCTTCTTTCTTCTATCTTTGGGGCTTAAATAGAGCATACAACTATTAAAAAGATGTGGTCCCTATGCAGTACCTGCAAAAACTGGTGTTTTATTACAATGGAATGATATGTTGAACAATTAAAATATATTTATGCATGTTCTGATACATACAGGTGTAAAAATAACTATGAGTACGTACATTTTTATATGTAAAAGTTTAGGGTGTTTTTCTTGTGCTTTGGTGGTTGCCAGATAAAAGTTTTAAGTGTTTTAAGAGACCAGTCTACAGCAAGAGCTTGATCTCTTAAAATAGATACTTTTGCACCTGCTATTATAAATATGATTACCTTTTGTATTCATTACCTGATTTAGCAAGTTTTGGATGTGGGAATGGCAGTTACAGTTTCGTGCTGGAAAAAAAAAGTTTGTGATTTTTTTCGTTTGGCTGCTCTGTGAAATGTATCTTCCTTCCTACTTCTCAAGCTTTGAGCAAAAAGTCTGAGAAGTCTGTGGAACATTAGGTACATAAGACTGCCACAGTGACTATAATTCTTAATATTTTAATATTCTTATGGGTATTGAACCATTTTGATGTGCAGGAATTTACATGCACAATTCCTTATACAGGATGTAGATAATATACCCCTAAATTGTAGTGGCAGATGGATTGATCCAATTTGGATGTTGATGTGCTAATTTGAATAAAAGGACAGGTGTACTTCATGCATGATGCAGAAAGGGTATGTTATATTTGTTGCTAGAGAGGAAATCGTCTTATGGTATTGTTATGGGTTTGTGTGGCGCGGGGGTATTTTTGGTGGTGGTGGAGGGGCCGCAGGGGAGTCTCCTGTGAGAAGCTGCTGGAAGCTTCCCCGGCTCCAAGCCGGAACCGCCTCTGGCCCAGGCCGAGCCCGTCAGCGACGGCGGTAGCGCCTCTGGGAGAACAGATTTGAGAAGGTGTATTGGGTCTGGCTGAGATGGAGTTAATACTCCCCATAGCAGCCCTCATAGCACTGTGCTCTGCATCAGTAGCTAGAAAGGTGTTGATAGCACACCAGTGTTTTGGCTACAGCTGAGCAATGCTGGCACAGCATCAAGGCTGTCTCTCCAACATTTTTGCCCCCCCCCCATGGCAGGCTGGGGCAGGGCAAGATCTTGGGAGGGGACATAACCAGGACAGCTGACCTAAACCAACCAAACAGATATTCCATACCATATGACGTCAGCTCAGATATAAAAGCTAAGTAAAGGGAGACGGAAGGGGGGGCATTTTTGTCTTCCGGAGCAACCACTACGCGTACCGAAGCCCTGCTTCCCAGGAAGTGGCTAGACATCGCCTGCCGATGGGAAGTAGAGAATAACATCATCTGTTTTTCTTTGCTTTCGCGTGCGCAACCTTTGCTATCACTTTATTAAACTGTCCTTATCTTGACCCACGAGCCTTTTGTTATATTTTCTCCCCCCCCGTCCAGCTGAGGAGGGGGAGTGATAGAGAGGCTTTGGTGGGCACCTGGCATCCAACCAGGGTCAACCAACTACAGAAGGGGAACGTGCAGTCAGTAGGGGGATTGGAATGGGAGAGGAACCCCTCTGCAGATACCGAGGTCCGTGAGGAAGGAAGGAGGGGCGCCTGAGGAGGTGGATGCCCCCCCCGCAGCCCGTGGGGAGACGGCAGGCTGTGTCCCCCCGGCCCATGGAGGGGAGCGGGGCAGCGGAGGCCCCCCAAGATGGCCGTGACTCCATGGGAAAGCCCGTGCTGGAGCAAGCTGTGATTGAAGATCGGCCCATGGAAAGGACCCACGCCAGGGAAGTTCATGAGGAACTGCGGCCCGTGGAAAGGACCCACACCAGGGGAGTTCGTGAGGAACTGCGGCCCACAGAAAGGACCCATGCCAGGGAAGTTTGTGAGGAACTGCGGCCCGTGGAAAGGACCCACGCCAGGGAAGTTTGTGAGGAACTGTGGCCCACGGAAAGGACCCACGCCAGGGGAGTTCGTGAGGAACTGTGGCCTGTGGAAAGGACCCACGCCAGGGAAGTTTGTGAAGAGCTGCGGCCCGCAGAAAGGACCCACGCTGGAGAAGCTCGTGGAGGACTGGCTGTCTCCTGCGGGAGGGACCCCGCGGTGGAGCAGGGGCCGAGTGAGGAGTCCTCCTCCCCTGAGGAGGAAGGAGCAGCAGAGACCAGGTGTGGGGAGCTGACCCCAACCCCCATCCCCTGTTCCCCTGCGCCGCCAGGGGGAGGAGGGAGAGAGAACCGGGAGTGGGGTTGAGGTGGGAAGGAGGGAGGGCTGGGGGAAGGTGTTCTCAGGTTTGGTTTTGCTTCCTAATATCCTTGGTTTGTTTTGACTTGTAGTAAATTAAATTGGTTTGGTTTCTTCCCCAAGTTGCGCCTGTCTTTTGTGCGCAACCATAAGAGGTGAGTGATCCCTCCCAGTCCTTATCTCGACCCACGAGCCTGCCTTTCTATTTTCTCCTTGTTGTCTCACTGTGGCCGGGGTGGGGGAGTGGGCGAGCGGCTGTATGGTGCTTTGTTACTGGCTGGGCTTAAACCACGACAGGTATCTCAAATATATTTTTTTATACAAGAGTATACTTTGTGAGGTGAAAATCTGTAGGAATGACAACACGTTGGTATGTAAGAGTTATATTAATAATCCTTTCACAGCTCTTGTGTGTATCTTGGATAGGTAAAGCTTTTGTCTCAGTTTCTTTATTTGCAAAAAATATATCTAATTATCCAGTTAGACTTAATAACAGTGTGCAAATGCAAACCAAATTTAAATACCTTGCAGCTAAACAAAATACAGTATTTGGGTTTTGATACCAATAAAATGGATAAATCATCATCAAAAGTTTAGTATATTTCTAGCCGAATTTATTTGATTTCTGGATAGATTTTTGAAGCTTTTTGTAACTAGTGAAATGCACCGCTGGCATGAGGATTTGTTGCATTGCTTAACTCTTAAATGTCTAGCAACATAATAAAATTCACAAAGGAAAGAACCATAGCTTGCCCATAGGGCATAGTTGAAGTACTTACCTGGCATGTGGGAGACCTGTGCTCTGTGACTTTTGCCATTTCCCTGAATTCCCAATGAGCACCCTGCCCACCAGCCACTGATATCCTTGGAGCTATTGTACTTCCCAGGTTAACCCCAGTCTCTCAGGTGTCACACAGCTGTCTCAACCACCACTGTATTTTATTTCGTTCTAAGGAGAGAAAATAAAAATCTCCATTCTCTATACAAGTGGGGAAGATGCTGAAGATCTTTACAAAATATTTGTCATAAAGCTCTGATTCGTTGGATAGGATTAGAGCCGGCTCCTTTTTTCATGACCGGTGCTTGTGATCTGGGAACAAAGGCTCTTTTGTACTTAATCTGTGTTAGATGTTTCTTGGGCCACAGTTGCAAACATGTGTAGGTCAGGGAATAAAGCCAACCATGCAATATCTGTGCACCTATCAGAAGCACCTATTAAAAACAACTGGAACATTAATGAAGTGTAAAATTGAGGATGTGAATGTTTGTAAATTGAGAGGTTGCTGAAGTTTTTATAGTGACAGCTTTTATTTGTCTTTTTCTTGTAGGTAACAAGGGAGCAGTAACATGTATTTAAGCAATGAGAATGAAGATGAATAAATAGTAAATAGGAAGTGGAAATAATTTTATAAAAAAATACTGAAATTGAAATACAATTAAAAGTTGGAACATGTCTACCTTAGTTTGCTTATAAGTGGTGATCTAGAAGAAGCAACCTTTTTGAATCCTAAAGTATTATACTTGCTTATGTTTCTTCTTTTTTAATTACTTTAAAAGCTTATGGGGAGATCTAAACTTTCATCTCAGTTAATCTGAAAGATCTTAACATGCTTTAATGTTACATCAAAGATACAGTAACACTGTAAATTTAACTACTATGTCTTTTCAAATAAAGAGTTCTATTTTGTCATATGATGTTTTTTGTCAGGAAATAGTAGATTTGAACTGATGAATGAAATGTTTTAAAATGTTTACTTAAAAAAGATCCCAACAGAGGTAAAAAATATATATATGTAAGGAGCCGATTTCCAGTTATTGAAATGCAGACAGTAGGGGGAAAAAAACCCTATGGGAAATCTACTTTTCAAGTATTCATGAGCAGTAGCTCAGCTTCTTAAATGGTTAGTACATTGGTTTCCCATTGCAAACATGTGAATTACAATCCTGTTTCTGTTGACAAGTGGAAATTATATGCCGATGATATCAGCCTTTCTTTTCTTTGCTCATCTATGGAAATCAAATTTGTTATACCTGCTGGTATGGGCAAGTGATTACAACACAAGTGTGGGTTGAAGTGTATTTTCGGAGATGTATGGAAGATTGTGCCTCTGCTTACAGTCTAGTGTTTGCTAGCTTTGCTGATCACCGAAACATTTGTTCATGGGGGAAAAAAATGAAAAGCTGGTCATCTTCAACTGAATTGGAATAGTAAAGCTGGCAGGATCAGACATTTTCCTCTCACCAAGGATGATACTTTAGGATGAATTGGAAAGAGGGAAGGTTAATGGTTGGAAATGAAAGGAAACATAGTAGCAGATTTGGTTTGATCTTCATTTGTGTTACATGTTTGTTTGGTTCTCAGATGTTGTTCTGTTTGGAGTGAATGATTTTGTGCTCAAATAGAAAATCTATTTCATACATGGGCTTGATGGGTCCAAGAGGAGGAGAAAGGAGTAATGTTTTCTGAGAGTGTATTTCCCAATGGGAGAGTGCTTCTGATCCTACTTAAGTGAGTGAGACTTTGACTTGGTGTGGCAGGAATCATGTTCTCGAGTTGTATCGGTTGCCCAGTGCACCTAATCTGCCTTCACAAAGTCAGAGAGGAGGAACTCCATTTATTAATACTTGTAGCAGGCAATGGTATGATTTTAATTGTGATTACCTTGAGCATAAACAGCTAATTTCAAAATTAATAAGATCCTGTGATCATCCTTCCAACCTTTCAAAATCTTGGGACTAAATGAAAGACATTCAGCACATTTACATCTATTTTCTGGAAGCCAGTATTATCACTTAGCAAATTGTTTTGGTCAGGATGTGTAATCTGTGTAAATAGACACAAAATGAGGAAAATAATTATATTCAAAATGGTGGTAATCTTAACCTGAATAATTAATGTGTCAGTTTTTGAGTAACTATAGTGGGAAGTGTCAGTAAAACTAAGCATCTATGTAGAACCCAGCAGATGTTCATACCAACCACACTAATTTTCCTAGGATTTATCTTTTTATTGCCCTTTTATTTAAGTATTACATTGTTTGATATATTGTACAATCAAGATAAAAAAGAAAACACATACTCAATATTCAGGTAGTATGTAAACGTTGCCCTCTATTCTAGTGAGTAGAGAATGAATTTTATATTAGTAATATGCATGTCTCCGTTCTTAGGATCCGGTATGAAGCTTCTCTAAATAGTCTGATCTAAACCAGAAAAAACAAGCTTAGCATAATTCCTGAAGTAATTTCACATTATTCTCAAATTATCCATAACCTTATAATCCCTGTTTTATGACTGCTGTGCACAATTACTGTTGTAGCTGTGAAGTCTGTTTTCTTCCTTAATTTCAATTCCACAATAAAAAAATTAAAATTACATGATTAATCAAGATACATTGTTCAATCTATTTTATTGTTATATCTTGTTTTATTGGCAGCTTTAAAAGCGTTTTTAAGCATTTGATTGAGTTATCTGGTCAGAGTGTCTCTGCTGTTAGGGTTTCAGCATCAGTGCTCTGTCAATACCTGGTCAAACACTTAGGCTTTGTTGTTTGAACTAACAACAGAACTGCAACAGAAATTTATTTTCCTTTAACTGCCAAGTGCATGGAGAAGGGCTGGAATTATTAACCAAATGGCGTAAGTAGAAGTTAACTCACCTACAAAGTGATACGGGTTTTTCTCAGATCTTTCAGATTTGAATACAAAGAGGATTTTCTCTTGCACTTGAAAGAAAGGCTGGCTGGTAGGTGTGACATGGTCAGATGCCTGAAGGAACAGTAATTATCCCTCTAGTATTGTATTGCACAGTCTATTTTCCAACATGATAGCAGAAGAAAAAATCTGTTCTCATTCTATTCTCATCACTACTATTTGAAAAGCTCATCTCTTGTGCTTCTCCACATAAAACCATCAAGCATTTTAAAATGTTAATAGGTCTTAAAGAGGATAATTTAATATACCCTTTTTGTGGTTTTTTTTGAAAATTAACTGTTGTTGCATTCTGTAGATCACCTGTATCATTCATTTTGGTAAGTGCCTTATAAGGAGCATACTACTACTATTACTACTTCATTTCTTCATATAGTTACAAGCAGGTTTTGTGATATTGACTTAAATCTGCATCCTTGCCAGGCTGCCAAAATTACTTTTTGCTCCCTGTTTGTCTCCCTCACTAGAGATCTTAGAATTTGAGTTTGGTAAGTTTACACATTACTCTTTTATTCCTTTGATATTTGGTGGCTTGCTCACCTTTCTGATAGAGGAGGAATATGCAAATTCTATGAATATATTTGCTATTTTCCTAGATAGGCCCTTATGAACATCTGATCTTCTTTGCTTTCCCCACTTGGACATGATTCTAAGCAAGCATGTCAGATTCCCTGTCTGTCTTTTCTGGTGCTAAGATAGACTTGTGTTTTCTATCAAAGATAATACTATACAATGATGCTGGTACGTATATGAATATCAAACTCTCATCAGCTGTCTCTTCTGTTGCAAAACGTTTTTCAAAGAAAGTAGAAAAGTTACTGCAAATCATGATGAAAAGGCTGCTGTTTTTTTGTTTTTTTTTTTTTTATTCTATTATGTCTCTGGCAAAGTGTCTTTGCTGTCTACTTTGGATGCATGCTTTTGGGCATATACTATCACATGAAGTGTTAACATTTGGTAGAGTCTTGTAAATGTAATCTGGTTTTCATGTGGGATGTGGAAATCAATAGGAGAATATATCTGTGTTTACCTAAAATGTTTTAACATCAAATAACAAAGGTCTATTGATATAGCAAATGCAGGACAAATTCAGTAAGAAATGCAAAAGGGTAGCATAAGGATTTGAAAACATTCTCATGTTGCACAATGTCGTATTAAATCATATTTCATAATGAGAGAATAAAGTAATGATAACTGCAGATGATGTCCCACAGGGCTGGTGATTTGGGAACAAGTATTGGCAAGACTGTCTTGTCAATACTATTTTGTCCTACTGCCAGTTCTGAGAAGAAAGTATAAACCAGTTTAAGATGTATGCATGATTGTTATTTGGTAAAAGAATTCTATTCTGGAAATCAGATATAACTCTTGTTCTATTACATGCTACCAAGCTTACAGTTGTTTTATTTCTGGTTTTGATAGAACTGCTGTAGAAAATTACAGATTGGCTATGTTGTTATATTACAACAACATGCTTCATTTTCTCTGTCCATTAGAATGACTGAAGTTGTTGTTTATATGCATCCTAAGGATGCATAGATATGAAAGGTGAAGATAAGCATTACAACAGGGGCAAATGAGAACTTAACTCCATAACATGCTTTCTTTTCCTGATTTAAATAGTAGAAAAAAAAAATTGCAAGCAATATTTTTAAATTACTTTAATTGTTCTTCTTGTGTAAAAATTCTTTAAGCTTTTTCTTCTCCCAGCCAGTTCCATTAATTTACTGAGTATCAGATTTGAACTTTGCTAATGCCTACATCTTCCTTCTTCAGTCTTCAAATGTTTTCTTGTAGCTGTATGTGTCTGTTCAGACACACACTTAGGCAGAAAGGGTTATGAAACTCCTTTATAAAGCAAAATTAAACTATTTTGTGAAAATGCTTGGAATTATTATGGTCTACTTGGAAACAAGCAGGGAACAAAACTATACGTTATTGGCAGTGCTTTTTTGCTCTTTTTATTTGCTTTGTTTGATTTAGTCTTTTGTTCCATTTATTTGTGTTTGGTTATCCTGAACTGTGCCACTAGAAGGGAAAATGAGTTTCAATATTGAGCAGCTGTGTTTCTAACAGTTAGTACTACAGCAGCAATAATGAGAATCTCATATATTGTGCAATACCTTTGATTTCACATGTTCCCAAAGTGCTTTAGTAACTTAAACTTTAGACTGGGATAAGTTCAGCTTTTCCTGGATGAAGCTTCCACTAGGATCAAATAAATAATATCCTTACTTGTTAAGGGGAAAAAAGGAAAGCATATCTTATTCAGATGGGAACTTACAGGGGAATTTGGGGAAGAAGGGAAAATTATTTCCTGATTTAAAATTCAAGTATAACATTGCTCTTATTGCACATACTCTGAAAATGCCACAGACAAGTTTTAATGATCCTGGAAGTGCACACTTTCATGTGATATCTTTTCCTACAACAGAGCCTTTCTACTACGCAGAACACCTGTCCCAGCCATAGGGCACCCAGCTGCTTGGCTTCTGGGAGCAGAGAGGACTGCAATCCTCCTGGCTGAGATCTCTTGTGCTTCTGTGTGATATCTTGTGCTTCTGTTTAGCCTTTTAAATGAGAGATATAAAAATCTAGATGGAGGTTGAGCATCAACTTCAAAATACAGATGTGCAAGCTGATACGGATCGGGCTGAGAAGTGTAATAGCATCAAAAATGCAATGTATTATAGAGAGTGCTAATACTTATGTATATAGAGGAGATGCCAATCCAAAACTAGGCTGAATTATAAAAGAATATCAAGCCTTTCTAAAGCTTTAAATAGATTATTTTTCAATTTCTGACTCTTTCAGAACTGGAGACTGTACAACAGCCAGATCCCCAGCTTGACCTGCTATTATTTCCTTAGGAGCCTTTTATTTGAACACAACATCCTTCAACCATTCAACAGAAGACCTTGAACTCTGCTTCTACTCATAGCAGAGGTTATGCTGAGAACACTTTTGAAAACACCTCTTTTCTTCTAGGGATGCTTCTAGAATATATATGCCACTAGTTTCCTTGGAGACTGACATGTAGTCAGCACAATGGCTCTATAGCACTTGTAAATCAAACTTCAAAAGAAGACACTGTCCTTGTTAGTGGAAATGGTATGCATGATGGTGAAAGAAGAGTGTTTTGCTTTCTACTTGTCTTCCAGAGAACGATATGGCAGTAGTCCCATATAGATGCTGGAGGCCTAGGGACTGTGAGATTATGTCAGATGGTGAAGGCTGGGCAGACTATCTGTGTAGCGGTGTTCAGACTACCTGGAGATTTTATCAAAATATAGCACAGGGCTGAATTTAATTTGTAGACAATAAGGCCTTGTTTTGCAAATGGTTTTGTGGATGCAGTAGTTACAGAGGTAATTGTAAAAGTAACATTAACTGTTTAGATATGAAAAGATATTTTAGTAATTCTGATCAGCTTGAGCATCCCTTTAGCAACTTCTTCCATGCTATCACAGATCTTGTAATCTTCGCATAACCCTGTTATTTACCCTTCCTGCATGAAGAGAAAGGGCTCATACACCATGAGGAGGTGCATTTGGATCTGTTTTCTGCAACTCAGGCACTTTATCTTT
>NW_010972641.1:363176-367083 GCF_000737465.1 Haliaeetus leucocephalus | reverse complement strand
CTACTTTTACAACCTCTTCCTGTAAGGAGCAAGCGGAAACAGGGAAGGGTGTAGAGGATAACTGGAGCAGTAAATAGCTGGTATGTGCCACCATCATCACCCTAGTACAACCATCTTGCCAGCAAAACACAGGAGGTACAGAGCAGCTTAGAGCCACCGTTGCCCAACAGATTCCTGCAAAAACCACAAAGTGGCTGCAGCATGGAAAGGGGAATTTAACTATGAGGTTCTACTAGGCATATCAAATGTGGTAGCTGAAGCCATGCAGGAATCACCCAGAGGTGTCAAGCTCTCTAGAAGACCCTGAGATATAAACAGGAAGAACTTCGCAATTGTTGACGTGGTATTTTTTTAAAATGGAAGACATAGCCTCTGAAGGCTTCCTCTTTATTTGCATCTAGTGCAGTAGTTAAGCAGATGAGTCACAACCTTGCAGTAGGGCATACCTGCTAGAGAAAAATTGCTAAAACTGCCTCTTTGTTGCTGCTACTACCAGTCTGTCACAACTACACAGCCCTTCCAGCTGTGACACATGACCTAGCTCAGGAGCACAGGCTGTCCCTGTCCTGTCCCTACACCCCCCAAGCAATCCAGTGCCTCCTCAGTGCATCCAGAGAGTCAATGCTTCCTAGTCAGAAATCACACTTCTTTGCACCTCACACATTTGATATTAATTAATAAGCCACACCAAAGAGATCAACCCACAACGCAATCCTTTGATATCAAAAATCAAAGTAGAATCATGTATTTGTTTCCCATTGTGGTAAATTGTGTTGTTACTCGATACATTAATTCATATAGATTATGGGTCCAGGTCTGATGTCCTTCTATGGATTATGTAAATCAGCATATACACACACAAACAACAACATTAACCAGAGCAACATTAACATATTTGCATTTGAAAAATTAAAGAATTGTTGTTCTATAAGACATTAAAAAGTAAAAGTATTCCTTACTATAGTAGTAAAGTGTCATTTTAGTCATCACCTTTTGAAAATTATTTTTTAATGTTCAGAAATATTCCATCTTTACAAGATTTTGATTCCAACCTTGGAAAAAAATATTTTCAAATTACAGAAATTCCTGATATAGAATTGTTCAGGGCCAGAATTTTATTTTGCTACATCCTGGAAAATATACTACAGATTCTCTTTACTCTTGAAATCAGTTGTGAATTAGTCCTGCTCAGTTAGTTATTAGTTAGATGAGAAATAAATCCTTTTTTCCTGGCAGGATAGAATTGAAAAATTGCAAGAATCAAAATGCTTATTTAACTAACAATTACAATGACTAGGTTTGTTCTGTCAACTTTAACTTATTTGTAATATACACCCTTGAGCTAAGCAGTAGATGCTATTGCCTCTATACATGATTATCTAAGGGCTCATTAGTAATACTAATTAATAAACAGGGACAAATGTTAGTGGTTAACTTATATGATCAGATCTAGTTAGGAAAAATTGTTTAATTTTTCACTGAAGCTTATAAGGAATTGATAACAATTACTTATGTAGGAACTCAATGTTCTAGACAACTTTAGGGATTGCTTGGGCTATAAATAAAATTAATACTACAATATCTTTGGGGCAGTAATTTCATTACATATTTATACAGCACCAAACAAAACAAAGACTCCATCTACATAAGATCTATGGGGATTAAAAAAATGAATGAATGCATGAAAACTAAAAAATTAGAAACAAGCTACTATTATCTAAGTAATTAATTTAAAATAATTTGTTTACTTAGTATAAACTCGGAGTTTCAGATTTTTTTTTTCATGGAACATCTGTAACATCTATTAATGTAAATCTTATTTATAACTAAGGAACTTACTTTCTTTCAAGTTTTTCCCCTATAAACTGCAGTCCCATTTTCCTTTCATTGAACATGTGTAAGTTCTACTAATGTTAATGAGAGTTTAGCCTCTACATCAAGGCAAGACAAAACCCTTTTATGCTGAACGTTTAATTAAAGTTCTTTAAAGAGTTTCATGTGTAGTATAATGTGCTAATTATTTTCATACCTAATAACTTAAAAACTTGGAGGGGACTAACAGAATTTGTCATTCTGACTAGAAAATAAAAACACTTAAGAGTGTGCATGTAAGTTCACAAGTAGCCCAGATTCATCTAGCTACAAAATCAGGACACAGGGTAACATAATCATAATTAATTTCTAGAGAGCTTTTTGCATTTCATTAGTGCAACACTCATTAGAGGTTCTCCAAACCATCAGTTATGTCTTGTTTCCATCTAATAGACAAGCTGTGTTTGGGGCTCTATGCATTCAGCCTACATCAATGACTTACAGACATTATATTTTGTGATGGGCACCTTTAAGTTTTTCTTGTAGAATGTTGTATCCTGGTAAGTGTCACATACCAGAGTTCTTAGCAACGGTGTGTGCATGCTCACTGAATGTTGTAGCAAGCAATGATAAAAATAAAATGACAGTGGAAATAAGTATGTAGGACTGAATGACATCCAGAGGGTAATTGAGAAGGGACAGCTTGGTGATTCAGTAGAAGCTGAGCTGTGCTTTGTGTGTTGTTTTTGCGAAGCTGGAATGGCTACTGCTGAGCATGCTGAAATCAGTCTGAGAAACAATTCATCTGACTTAAATCCTACCTTCTGCTATTGCCTCATTTTTGGGCTGCAAGAGGGTTATAAGATGTTTGAGGTTTTCTGGAGTCCATGACCTCCTTGCTGCTTTCATCCAAAGGGCATTAAAGGATCTTCCCAAGCATCTACTCAGATGTACATCTGCAACATTATCTATATTCAGGTGTCCCCAAACCATGTTAGAAGAGATGTTGTAGAGTATGTATTGTTAGACTGGCTGTGTAGTCCTCTATGTAGAAGAGAGACATGGATGTTCTTCAGCAGTACATTACAAACTACAATGCACTTCTCATAATTCATGGGAGGCACTGCTATTTGCATAATATTATAGGCCAAAACAATCTGGCCAGACAGTTGATAGGCTAGGAATTGAGACAAAACTGGCTTGCTAACAAAAGATCTGATACCTGCACCCACTCAGCGATAACATAAACTAGACTGAGGCATTTTGAAAACTGCAATGTGTGGGAGGAAATGCAAAGTGAGGATTAACTCACTTTGTAGATATGCAACCTCATCACACAGACATGGTAAAACCTCTTACTGGATGAAACTAATTCATTCTGCGTAACTCCTAGAAGCCTTTAAGAAACGGCTGATGGAGGTATGAGAGCAGAGAAGAAAAGATGGCCATGTCTTAACAGCATCGAAGTACAATGGAAGACTGCAGGAAAACAACACAAAGCAACAGGTAAGCAGTCAAAAGGATCTCCTCAGTCAGCAGGCTCAGCTGATGACTAGCCCCCACAGCACTATCTAATCAAACACTTGAGCATCAAATTTCACATGACTGCGAAAGGCATTTGATATGTTTGTTAAATTTTTTGTATCTACAGCTGGCAATTTTTAGCTGTGGATTTACTCTAGAGAACATGTCCCTAAAAGTGAAGTTTGGACGTTGACATTGGCAGGAACAGCACTGGTTCTAAAGCAGCAATAGTAAGGATTATATATATTATTGTTATTTGACCAAGTATTGTTGGACTGAATTCCCACGTGTCTGTTCCAATGGGAAGCCTTTTTCCCTCACTTGTAGTACATTACCTGTTCCCAAGTTGAATCTCCAATTATTTCTTTTCAGCCCTTTTTGAATCTGTAACTAATCTAAAAGCAAATATAACCTTTAATTTTGTTTCTGTGTGAGAGCTGGGAAGCTAAATGTTGACCAAATTTCTAACTGCCAAAAGTAATAACATTTTAAACATCAGCATAAGGGAAAGGAATAGGAAACCAACAGGACATATCTCTTAACCACGCTGTAAAGGACAGAGGAGAAAGAT
>NW_010972641.1:348301-362036 GCF_000737465.1 Haliaeetus leucocephalus | reverse complement strand
AAGTAGCAACAGAGAGTAATTTTAGCAATTCTTCTGTACTGCGGAAGTCCTATTAAACCAGTAATATAATACACCTTAAAATGTCTGTTTCTGTATGGATTATAGAGCTGGGACAGAACACCAAAAAAACCCTTAGCACCACCAACAACAAAAATTTCTTTACAGCCAGCCACCAGATCAGTCAGTAACAGGAGTGTGTTTCACTGGATCACTGAAGCCAGCAACAACTGTGCTCCATTTCTGAGCAATTCTGTCCTGTATAAAACCCATTCCTGTTTTTCAAAAGCATTCAATAGTAGACATGAAAAAAGTGATCAGTAAGATATCTAAAAAAGAGTTCTTTTTAAAAGTGCTCATAGAACTGAGCTTCTAAAATATTTGTATTCATACCCTCCCTGCTGCTGGTTGTTCATCAGAATCAGGATATACTAATTTGCCTGGTATTTGCTGGAGACAGAAAGTAATATATGTAAAGTAAGAAATTAAAAAAAACCTGCTGGTTTACAACTAGGTTGGATTTTTTTTGCATCTTGTTTATGCTATTAATCCTGATGCCAATTAATTGAACTGCGAAATTCATATTGATGCTGTTGTAACTAATGTTTTCCCCTCCAGGTATGCATATCTCAGTGTTGTGAGCCTTGGCCATTGCTTTTTTTGGTCTTATTTTATTGGATGATTCGCATATTTATTTAACACCTTTTTGGAATTTTTTCTCACATTGTGAACATGTTTGCGTTTAAATAGATATGTAGATGGTGAAGTGCAAGTTAAACAGAGCTTTTTTTTTTAATAAATTGGGCCTAAAAAAATCAGAAAGTAAAGATTTCCTTTCAGTACCATATGGTTAATGTATCTATATAGCTGTCAGTTTTCAGTATAGCTATTGAAATCAAAGCTCACTAGCTGACCTGCTTACAAGAACTTGCTTTTAAAAGACAAAACTTCAAAAACTGAATGAGAAGATGAACAAAAATAATTTCAAACCCATTTTTTAGCAAATGGATTCATGACCAGAGGTACCACAGAGACCTTTTACAAAAAGCAGTACTTAAAAAATAGTTATAAGCAAAACAAACTTAAATTAAGAATAAAAATAATTTTAAAAAATGAAAGAAGAAAAAAGAGAAAGAAAAAGGAATTGGGGGGGGGGCTGTAAAGATGAAGTATTATCTAACCCTCTTGATTTTCTAGGATAGCTGCTGGAACTGGCAGTGTGATTTTTACCCTCTTCACTAAGCAGCAATTGCAGAGTTAATTAGTCTCCAATGTTAGCAAGTGGGTGGCATTTACTTTTATAATAATAGGGCTGTCTCTAAAATGGAAGCAGCACAGATCATGATTGTGTACCTTACCTTTTGAAGCAGGAACAGTAAAGACTCTGTAAATGGGTTTAAGCAGAAAGTTAACTAAAAACATTTTGCTGTGTTCCAAGTATGTCATTTGTTCTAATTACGGAATGGCAAATATCAAGTAGAAATGATGCTGTGCTGGGGTGGTAATGGTGACTCAATGTTCACTAGTCACTGTAGAGCAGGCTGTCAGAAAGCATTTCTTTTTAATCATACTCGGGCGCTACTTTTCTGACTCACTGCATCTTGTAAATGAAGAAAGAAACATGAGCTATATTCATAAGTGCCATGTTATTTAATTCCCCCAATGTCTGGAGTATTTGCTCAGTTACTGAGCCCTTTGAAGTCTTAGGCCCTTGGTTAGTAGTAGTAATACATAACAAAGTTACTGGTATTTTAGGTATAACTGTGGCATCAAGTGCCATGCTTGAGCGATAATAACCATAATAGCAAAGGTAGTAGTTTATTATAACAGAAATGAAATCTCAACTATGGCTCCTTTACATCAGTTTTAAACAAATAGAGAAGCACATACACAACATTAAAAAGAGTTTTAGTAGAAGACTTACCTTAAAAATAATTTTATTCTGGTGCCATTGTGAATGCTTGGCTAATTGAACAGGGAAACACATAACTAGTCACCCAGTGAGCAAACAGTAAATGTTTTTCATTCTGAGGAATGCCATTTGTTTCAGTACCAATGTTATCTTCTTTCTAAAGAAACTTGGTTGTTATCTCATTTCCTTTTTACACCAGAAAAAGACTTGTAACTCTGTGATAGCTGTTTGTTATGATGTAATGTAAACTATTGACATGTAACTTAGGCTTTATATATGAAAAGTTTTATTTGTGGCTATCATTTCAACGTTTGCTCACACCTAGGGGATGTTGAGCAAGACAAGACTCATCACCCACATGGAACACAGAGATCATTCTGAGCTTCTTCAAAGGAGGATCTGGGCCTCTTGAAATCAACTTTGCAATTGCTTTGCAGTGTCCTACCTAGAGTAACAGGGAACTTTTTTTCTCTAATTTCAGAAACTACTATCATTTTACCACAGAATTGTCAGAGATAATGTGTGGAATTCCACTTAACTCTGCTTTTGAAAACTGGCTAGTTTTTTACATTGATATTTTAAACAAAACAGCTTCATTAACTATTTGTACATTATACTGAAGAGACAGTCAATGGCTGAGTTGTAATTTGTATGTATTTCTTTTGAAATTTTCCCTTGAGAACCCTATCAGATCCTCTCTAGAGTCTTTTTTTCCCCACACAAACTCTCCATTTGCTTTACTTTATTATTTTTGTCCAAATTTTAGAATATTGTCTGTAATAGCCAATAAGCTGGAAGACCTCTTTGAAAGAGGTCTTTGGAACAAATCTGTAAGCAATTTATTTCATTTTGTAAATTGAGTGTATAGATGGAAACTGCAGAACAGATGGAAGAAATGCTATTACAGATTTGTAAACAGTGCAATCAAAGACTTAGATAGTTAGTGCCTGGCAAGATTTTGGCTATGTTTTTTGTCATTTGAGAGATCTCTTGTTAAGGATGGGTGAACTGGTTTTAAAGTGAGAGAAGAACTAGCTTATTTATATAAGATTCTTCATAACTGCTCTTAAACTTTTCTTGTTTTGTTGCTTATTGTCCCTTATGTCCTATTGAAGTTCAGTGTAGCGGTTTGGTAACAGACAGCAACATGCCAAAATACAGACCAACTCAGTGAATGGACTAATTTAGCAAAGCCTCTTTCTTTACAGCCCTTTGGTCTGTTTTCTGTTTGCTTTATTATTCCCCTTCTTGTAAGCTGGGCTCCAGACTGAACATTTCAGAGGCTGATCTTTTGAGCCTCCCTTTCTGCACTACTGATGATTGTGGGTTTTTGTTTTGTTTTTAATTTTGTTTTCTAATAATTTAAGATAAATCAATTTAAATATTAGTAATGCATATGTGTATATGCATATATCGATAGCTATTTATATTAAAAAAAAATAACTGGGGAGTTGTATTTTAGCCTAAGACAAGACTAGCATGCTGAGCAGAACCTGGAAGGTAATATAAACTCATCTTAAATTTATTTTAGTCTCATTAAGACTGAATGTACATTTTTAAAAGTGCTATTGAACTTTGGAAACTGACTCTGCCTAATTTTCAACCAGTAACTCCCATATACAATGTACTTAATTTACAATTAAGTCATATTTTTGGTTTCTAGCTTCCAGGTTTTTTAGAGTCACTTTAACAAAAAATTCAGTCCATATTATTTTTTTATTAATTATTATCAATATTCATCATGTCTGTTTAGCTGTGGAGCTACATTGTCTTCTGGTCTCAGTCACCTCCTATCAGTCTATTCTCTTTAATTAATAAGCACAGATTAATTAGCAGGGATTTAGGAAAAATAATTACACAGATCACACATGCAGACACACACACACAAAGTAGCTAGCTCTCAGCAACATTGGTTCTACAGACATAAAGGAAAGAATATGTAGCGGTAATCAATTTCAGGCTAAGCAAGCAAATATGACAGATAAGGAGTGGATCCCAATTCCTAACAAAGCCAGGGAAAGGTTAACAATGATTTTGATGGTGGTGGATCAGGGCAGAGAGAAAATTCTCTTTATATGAGCAGGTAACTTTTGTGTATTTCAATTTCCAAACAGAGACTCAATCATTAATCATATCATAATTTACTGTTTTGAAATAATATGCTGTAAGTTATCACCTTAACAAGCATAGCATTTCACAATGCTGTGTAGTATTTTGTCTAAGATAAAGTTACAGTGTATTTGTTGTGTATTTTGATGTTGCAATGATGTGTCGTTAGCATGAAGTTTTGAGTGTATAATAGCATAAATAGGCATTATTTGTTCTTTCTAACAGTACTTTCAGTTCATTGTTTGTCTGCTGTGCTTATGATTATTCTACTGAAAAGAACAATAAACTGGGCAATAAAGGACATTTAATGGTGGCACCACAGTGTGATGATAGACTGGAGGCTACTAATATAAGATGCCTGAAGAATTAAGTTGAGCTGTGGTAGCCAAACAATCTAAGAAACACACTGCTGGTCAAGGGCATTTATGGATGTGTAACCTGCCAGTTCTTTTTTTTTTTCCAAAATGAATTGTGACTGTAGTATACCTTAAGTGAATATGTGCTTGTGGGTCAAAGCTGTTCTTCCTAGACAACTAGGAAAAACCTGAAGTTCAGTTCAAACAAGCTGGTTTTTATGTACAGTTTCAAGATGATAGGACTGTGAAAATACTCCACTGACTGATAAATATACTGTATATACAGAAGATACAGAGAGATGGTTTTTTTCTGACCTCTGTTCTGGACTCTTAACCATAGTCTGGAGCTTTGCTGCATAACCTGAAATCTTTTCCCATTTGGAATGGAATTTCTTCATGGAGAAATGAAGGAGGTATGGCAGATTGAGGAGAAATTCAGATCAGGACAAGTGGTTTTTCTTTACAATTTCCTTTATGAGTTATTTTTACAGTGTGAATAACTATGAATTGAAAATAGGCTCAAAAATTGTTCTTGACCTTATGCTATTGAAGAGTGAAGTTTTTGTTTTGGCTCTGGCACTGTTTGGGATAGAGGCTAAAGTTGCATTGGTGCATTATTAGCTATATTTTCTGAGGGAAGAGGTTTGATTCTCAGTTTGTAACAGAACATCAGAGGTCACCCAAATCATTCTGTACTGAAACATCTCTGCTGCTGCCTTTTTCTTGCACCACCTCTGCCCTCCCCCCAGCGCTTGGTTTGTCTGATGTCCCTCGTCTCTGTTCCAGGGCTGCTCTTTCCCTTCCTCTTCCTCATGTGAGAGGCAACGTGGACAAAGAAGGAAGCCAGGCTGAGCCTCCCCGCTGCTATCCAAAACCACATTGATGCCTCTGCACTTCACAACCCACATCAGGTTCTGGGGGACACCACCTAGGTAGAGAATGGGCCCTGCATCCAGGGACGTCAGATTCAGAAACTTTTACTTTTTTTTGCTAAATGCCATTGCCAATTATTTATAGTGGTTTTATAAGGGAGGTCTTAAGACAATAGCAGGGATTAGAGCAGAAAACTTGAGTTCAGATTTCTGGAATCAAACACTTTGTACTATTTTAAAGAAAAACATGTTGCTTTCAAAAAATGTGTTGTTATCTTGTCTATTAGATTTTTTCAAAGGGAAAAATATTTTCAAAGGAAAAAAATCTCTTCTGCCCAACTTTACTTGTAGTGCGGGGTTGATTATAGCTTTTGGAATACAGCCATCATATTTCAAAAAATACATCACATGTTTCAAAGAAAAAGAAGCAAAACAATTTACCCTTTTTTTTCTTTCTAGCAGATTTGCCTTCCTTCATTGTTCAGTTCATTCTAGTACCATAATGTGCTTCAAATAAAGAGTGTTAGTCTATGTATTATGTGAAATCTGTTCACTTTTGTTAATTTTAGTACTTGACTTGTCATCTCTGTTATGTAGTAGTTGCCTTCCTGGGTAACTGAGACTTCTTATTATGGAAAATAAAATATACTTCATCTTTACACTCCTAGACTTTTTAACACACTAAATTGTAACAACCTTTAGATAACTTATACAAATGCAAACCAGTAGTCAAATCCAGAAGGACAGTAAATAACAGCAATCTGTATTGTTACTCATTACAATATTGGCAAATTATCCTTTTATAAACCATAGATCATAATCACTAGTGTTAGATAGCTCACATATGTTCTTGAAGTTTATAAGGCTGAAGAAAGTTTGTATCTTCACATTGTATAGTCTCAAAGGGCTAAAATTAGAGTAACATTTCCTAAAATTCATTAGCACTGAATATCTTGACATCACTCAAGTTAACTGATTGTTATTGTTTTCCCTGTTTCTTCCTATTCCTCACTGCATTCTGCTCTTAAATTTCTCTGTTGGCTTTCAATATCCAGACTTTGTGCCTATGGCACTGAAAAGACTAGTCAGCAGGCACAGTACTGCTCATAGTGACTTATTAATTATGATTGATGATAGGTCTCCTAAGTAAGCTGAAGTTACAGAGAAGTTCTTCAGTGATTTATATGCTTTTTGAAAGACAGCTATATAGGACTCAGAAAAGTGACAGGCAATAAAACGCTAAGAGTGGCATGTTGAAACAGAAGACATGGATATCTAAATGATGCACAGATCTATTTTGATCTCTGCTTATGTTGTTTGTTTTTGTGAGGACAAAAAAGTTTATTAAAAAAAAAATTTACTTTCTGGGTATATGTTTCTCCATGAGGTGCTGTAGGGTCATAAACCAGAATTTTTTGATTCAGCTACATGTGGCTTGGAGACGTAATAGCTAAGATGAAATGGCTGGAAGTCAGGTTTAGGTTACAGTTGATTTGTCTACATTGAAAAATTCCCAGACTACTCAATCAAAGAAACTTTGCAGTGCTGTGAATTCTCTATGGCTATAAAAAGGGAGTATGTGGCCACAGCATCTAAAACCCCATTGATATAATTTAGTCCATCATTTATCTGTTCAGCTGCTCAAACTTCAGCTGCAGTTACCCTCACAGAAATCATAATTACAACAGCAACAACACTAATAAAACCCTTTTTTTTTTTTTTTTAAAGGAAAGAAACTGAAGGAGACACTAGGAATAGGGGTTCATTTTCTGCTCTTTAGAAAGCAAAACCAAGCTTTTGCAAATAATTTTTTGAATTTTGTGTAGCCGCTTGCTCTGTTCAGGACTTGCTATTCACATTGTCAGCCACTTAAGTATCTTCAAATAGAAGTGTTATTGGCGAATAGCAGACCTTACAGTGGTATTTTGGTATACAGTGGTAAGCAGGGGTTTTGTATCGTAGCAAGTATACATTGTCTTTCTAGGCTGTTCATCACATCAATACCTTACCAAGGAACAGAAAATACAGCATCTGACTGGGGTGCATGTCACATCAGAAACAGTCAATAAGTGTGATGATAAGCTTCTGAACAACCCATAGTTTTAATTTAGTTCACACAAAATACTTGCCAAATTATTTTTAATGATAACTAAAATTAATAAAACTAATAATGTACAAACAGTGCAATGATAATTTTTACATAACTAATCAATGAGCCCACTTGTTACCGTTCCTGCATTTGTTTCTGTTATGAGGGTTTATTTTATATTTCTTCATATATAATTTGCTTTAACTTTTTATACATTGCATCACCTTAATTGTGGAACGTAAAAAATGGACACAAATGGGGAAGGAATTTCTTGCCTCAAACAGAATTATGGGCAATGCTGCAACCCATGTTCAGCTTGGCATCGCCTGCTGTGGGTAGAGGAGGCACTTGGAGTACTAGAGGTCAAGGGATTCAGACAAGGTAATGTCTTCCCCTCACTTGGGGATGTCTCTATGCAACTCTGCCTGCAGAGCTGCAACATAGTCACACCTTTGTCCTCCATCTTCAATTTTTCTTTCCACAAAAAAGGAAATCTGTTATTTTGACTTGAACAGGAAATGGCACAGTGGATTTAAGGGGTCCTGCGTAATTCACTCTTCTTGACATCCAGTATATATTTGAGTTAGTTCTCTCATGTTTGGTTTTTGTGAGAGCAGCAACTCTGTGTTTGTGTGCTGTTCCAAAACATCAAAAAAGCAGTATTGCCTGTTATATGTAATGTAAATATTTCTTTTTTAAAGTTGTAGTGCCTCAAGTGGTTCTTCTTATGGTAATATTCTCTTCTAGCCTTACGTCAATTTCCCTCATAATAAAAACATGCTGGTAAGAACCTATGTTAGCAGCTCTGTGAATTTTCCTGTAGTGCTGCGCTTTGGTTTTTTTGTGAAAGTGTTCAGATATTGTGGTAACAGGATAAACCCCTAAGAGATATTAGAATTATATCAAATTGATGTAAGAGTACTGTACAACACGCAGTTTCCAACATGTCCTTCATATCAATTTTTTTCCTTGTGCATAGCTTCATTGTAGAAGAAACATTTTTCCAGTCTAGGCTCTGATATTGACACATATTGCTTAGCAAAAAGCTGTGGCACTTAAACATGTTTCAGCCAGAGGCTGGCAGTGCTGAAGGGGAAAGGAGGGAGCAGTATGTGAACGTGCTTGTGGGTTCAGCCAAATGGCCAACATTAAGAAAAGGGAGATTAAGGGAGACATGAAAGGGAAATCAAATAGCAGCTCTTTACAGAGAGGTGTGCATAGAAATCCCTGTGTGCCAACCTGGCCCTACAGCTGACTCAACACAGGGGTGGCAACACACTGCTGGGGAGTAAAACCTGAAAACCTTGACACTGGATGTGCTGCACTATATCTGTCAATACCCTCCCTGGGACCTAGGCTACAGTTTTTAATAGCTTTGCTCCTAAGACAGTTGGGACCAGAGCTATGGCTCACATCACCTCTCTTAACTCTATTGTATATGATGGCTTGTGCCAATTTGCACCTGTTAAACATCAGGATGAAGGAGTGCCTCTTTATTTCCTAGGAAAGCATGCACAAATAATTTTCCTAACATTTTATAAGAATGTTTTTGTCACACAGATTGTAAAAGTTTCAGGGTTTTTTTAGTACCCAAACAATGATGCAGTTCTTTCTCTTTCTCTCCCCTGTTTTTACATGGAAGAAAAACATTTAAGTGTGATTTTTGTAAGGGTTAGTGGTAGAAATTACATGCATATATTGACGGATTCTGTCACCTAATTTTCAATACAAATCTCTTAAACAGAATCCCAGAGGATGTATTTCTGCTTTAATCTCTCAGCAATCATGCAAAAAACTTTGCAAGCTTTCACAGACAAATGCATAGACTGAACTATAATTGCATGTTAGTACCTGAGTTTGTTCCTTCTGACTTTAATGACTAAGTAGTTTTATACTATTATTTTAATTGTGTTTGGAGTCTTTTGTTAAGATTATATTGATGTTGATGGGACCTTGCTGATACTTCTGGTATCAGTCTTCTGGTACTTTGGCAACAGAGCTTTTCCACTTAATGGTAATAACAGTTGACCTGGGAATTTCTGAGAGGAGAAGGAAAAGAATACAGGCTTTACCAGTCTTTCTTCAACAGTTCTCATAAGGGTTTTGGTCTGGGTCACTTTCTTGTGTGATCATTGTAGCTCCACTGATTTCAGTTGTGCTGCTCTGACTTGCATCACCTACAGAAGCGGCTTGTTTATTACAGATTTTCACCAGAAGGTAGTTTAATCCTTCATGAGAGTAAAGCCTCACTAATCTTGCTTTTGAATCAATATTTATGTTGAAATATATTGCACAAATGGAAGTAGACATAAATGTAAATGTACCTCATCTCCTCAGAATTGTATTCTCTGCCAATAAAATCTCATAATTGTACCACATTTAATGGCCATGATCACACTTGTTGTTTGGTTTTTTTTCTCTTTATATGTATGCTTGACAACCTGATTCAATAATGGGGAGATTTGATTTAACCGCTGTTTAAATCCTGTATTCAGAAATAGGTACAGATTGTTTGCTAGTCTGTAACACATTAGCTGAAATTTTCATATAACTTCTGTTAAATCAAGCACTTAGTTTTAGCTTGAAAAACAGCTAACAAATTGTATTCTATTGTTCAGTTAAATGAAAGCGGGGGAAAGGATGTGAGAAGTAGTAAACTCTTAGATATCCTTCCTTTTAAGTTCTCTTCCACATTAAAATTGAATGTACGCAGACATATATGTGTTTTTCCTGAATAAAAACACCCCAGTGATACCTGAAACACGTGGATTTTGATTACCTTTGTGGTGATGCTGACAGCCTGCAGGAGGTCTGCTGGCAGAACAGTGGACTGCTCAGTTAGCAGTAGCAGAATTCACTTCCACAGCTCTTTGCAACTAGTATGGAGAAATAAATTATTTTAGCCAAAGGTGTCGTGGTTTAACCCCAGCCAGCAACTAAGCACCACTTTCGCCGCTTGGGGACTGGCTGGGTGTCGGTCGGCGGGTGGTGAGCAATTGCCCTGTGCATCATTTGTACATTTCAATCCTTTTTTTACTACTGTTGTAATTTTATTAGTGTTATCATTATCATTATTAGCTTCTTCTTTTCTGTTCTATTAAATCATTCTTATCTCAACCCAGGAGTTTTACTTCTTTTCCTGATTTTCTCCCCCATCCCACTGGATGGGGGGGGAGTGAGTGAGCGGCTGCGTGGTGCTTAGTTGCTGGCTGGGGTTAAACCACGACAAAAGGTAATGGAAGTCCGAAAGCTAGTGGCTATCTCTGCTCCTCACTACAAGTACTGAAGGTGTGTATTACCGTGCTGATTGCTCAAAAAAGTTCTCCCACTCAAGTAAAACAAGTTTGAGTTTTGAATTAGCCTCAGTAGAGTTTGGTTTATTGACCCACAGCTTTGGAAACTTTTTCTGCCTTTTCTGTCTTTTTAGAAATTCTCAAAGGAAAAGTTTATATCTGAAACAGAAATAACATAAATTTTAAATAACTATTACAGCACAGTTCTCTGTAACTGCAAACTAGAATCTCGATGCTAATATCTTTGAATATAATAAGCTTGTCTGTTATTTTGCTCTCAGATTGATGCCTAGTTCCAGGTATCCAGTAGGGCAGAAAAATAAGTTATCAGAGTTCATTAGATACATGAAACTCACTGGAATATTTCCTGTTGCTTATGAAAGTTGCTTTCTAAACTAGGAAAGGATACATGAAAGGAGAGAAGGCAAAACAGAATTGAAATTGGATAAGGAGCCTTTCACATAGGGGTTATTAGTTATCAAAAACTATTCTTACATGATGGCTCATTGGTATTCTAAATCTAATATCATATGCAGGTGATCTCCTCATTGCTTCTTACTTAATAATTTAACATCAGTCACATCCCTTACTCTTCAAACAGCTACTACTGCTGGGGCCTGGGTTTCTTTGTTGTGGGTTGTGGTGGGGGTTTTTTGTCTCATATTTCACCAAACAAAAGAAATCTTGTTTTTCAGGACTATATATTCAAATTTAGACCCCTTTTCTTCATAAAGCTGATGAGAAGGGCTAGGCTGCAGAGGACAAACAACACCTCAAGAAAGAGGGTGAACAAAGAGTCTTTCCTATGCTTTTTGCCTCCTAGTACCTAGTGACAGTGCCACATCAATTTCTGGTTTACTCCAGAGATGTTCATAAGCATAGGCGAGCTGCCACCTCTCCTCTCATTCTACGACTGCATTTTGTTACAATTTTTTTTCACCTGGGGTCCTGTAGATTTGGTTGATCTCATTCAGAATGGATTTTTTTCATTGTGGTCTCAGTGGCAGGAGATCTATGTTTTTTCTCTTGCTTTCCTCTTAACAGCAACAAGGCAAAATTAAATTGAACAATTGCAGCCATCTAAAAATAATAATTGTTTAGAATCAAGATCAACTGAAAAACTGAAAACCAGATGCTAGAACTGGGTCAGACTTTTGGTTTCATTTTTAGACCTTGACCCATGATCCACACTTTCTTAAAGGTCAAAAATGAGAATTATGTACACAAAGATTGCTTCTAAGGGGTAGGGAGAGGTGGTGGTTTCAAAGTTGTAATATCTTGCAGACATCCACAGAGTAACATCTACATTTTCTATAACAAATCTCAAGTCTCTTCCTTGACAAATAAAAGAACTGAAATAACACCCTCACCTCCAAGCACCATCCACCCCCATGACTATCTTTGAACAGCATAAGTCTGACATTTAAAGAAGAAAGCATGTTATTACTTTGCAGGATATTACTTCGGTAATAGTTAAATAAGATTCCCTGTATTGATCTGGACATGAAAATGAACACTGAGATGGCTTGGTTAACTTAATGTATTAATTTAGTGTATGAATTTATAGAACAGAATCATAGAATCATAGAATCATTTAGGTTGGAAAAGACCTTCAAGATCATCAAGTCCAACCATCAACCATGCCCATTAAACCATGTCCTGAAGTGCCTTGTCTACACGCTTTTTGAATATCTCCAGGGATGGTGACTCAACCACATCCCTGGGCAGCCTATTCCAATCTCTGACAACCCTCTCAGTAAAAAAAATTTTCCTAGTATCTAACCTAAATCTCCCTTGCTGTAACTTGAGGCCATTTCCTCTCGTCCTATCTCCAGCCACCTGACAGAAGAGACCAGCACCCACTTCACTACAACCCCCCTTCAGGTAGTTGTAGAGAGCGATAAGGTCTCCCCTCAGCCTCCTCTTCTCTAGACTAAACAGCCCCAGCTCCCTCAGCCGCTCCTCATAAGACTTGTGCTCCAGGTCCCTCACCAACTTGGTTGCACTTCTCTGGACACGCTCCAGCAACTCAATGTCTTTCCTGTAGTGAGGGGCCCAAAACTGAACACAGCACTCGAGGTGCGGCCTCACCAGTGCCGAGTACAGGGGAGCAATCACCTCCCTGCTCCTGCTGGCCACACTATTTCTGATGCAGGCCAGGATGCCGTTGGCCTTCTTGGCCACCTGGGCACACTGCTGGCTCATATTCAGCCGGCTGTCAACCAGCACACCCAGGTCTTTCTCTGCTGGGAAGCTTTCCAGCCACTCTTCCCCAAGCCTGTACCGCTGCATGGGGTTGCCATGACCGAAGTGCAGGACCCGGCACTTGGCCTTGTTGAACTTCATACGATTGGCCTCAGCCCATCGATCCAGCCTGTCCAGATCCCTCTGTAGAGCCTCCCTACCCTCAAGCAGATCGACCCTGCCTCCCAACTTGGTGTCGTCTGCAAACTTGCTGAGGGTGCACTCAATCCCCTCATCCAAATCATCGATAAAGATATTAAACAGAACAGGGCCCAACACCGAGCCCTGGGGAACACCACTTGTGACCCGCCGCCAACTGGATTTCACCCCATTCACCACAACCCTCTGGGCTCGGCCATCCAGCCAGTTTTTCACCCAACGAAGAGTACACTTGTCCAAGCCATGAGATGCCAGCTTCTCAAGGAGTATGCCATGAGAGACAGTGTCAAAGGCCTTGCTGAAGTCAAGGTAGACAACATCCACAGCCTTTCCCTCATCCACTAGGCGGGTCACCCGGTCATAGAAGGAGATCAAGTTGGTCAAGCAGGACCTGCCTTTCGTAAACCCATGCTCACTGGACCTGATCCCCTGCTTATCCTGGACTTGCCATGTGAGTGCTCTCAAGACAAACTGTTCCATAATCTTCCCCGGTACCAAGGTCAGGCTGACAGGACCGTAGTTCCCCGGATCCTCCCTCCGACCCTTCTTGTAAATGGGAGTCACACTGGCAAGCCTCCAGTCCTCTGGGACCTCCCCCATTGACCAGAATCGCTGATAGATGATGGAGAGTGGCTTGGCAAGGACCTCTGCCAGTTCCCTCAGTACTCTTGGATGGATCCCATCAGGTCCCATAGATTTGTGAG
>NW_010972641.1:345535-346469 GCF_000737465.1 Haliaeetus leucocephalus | reverse complement strand
TGGGATGGGTCAGGTCTGCATATTGGGCCCTCTGACCCCCTCAGAAGGGAATCGCCTACGACAATTGCCCTCCTTTTTCTTTTTTCAGAGGATGTGAGAATGAGTGGGGCTGCCCGACTGAGCCTAGGCACCTCCCTAGATAGGGCTTCATCTACAGCCTGATCTTCACTGACCTGGTCCTCAAGTTCCAGAGCCCCATACCTGCTGTGCAGGGGCAACTGGGAAGGTGAGGGAGACCAGGAGGGGATTCGCCTGCCTCCCCGAGCAGGGACCTGTATCCATTCCCCTCCAGCTCTCAGGTCCCCTCCTGCCTGGTGGCAAGAGGGCAGGGAAACCTCCGCTTCTTGCGGAGCCTCCGGCTGCTGCCTCCGCCTCCGGGATGGTAGGGTGCAGGTCCACCAATTGATCTCCCTCTCACACTGTCTGATACTCCTCTACCTTTCCACTTCCTCCTTCAGCTCTACCACCAGGCTGAGCAGATCATTCACCTGGTCACACCTCACACAAGAGGTGTCCCCGCTGACCTCCATCATTTGTGATAGACTCAGGCACTCCCTGCAGCCAGAGACCTGGACAGCTGCATGTTTACATGGGACCTCTGTCTGCGTTGCCACATTTTTCCTAACAATGGCTTTCACCTGAGTGGCAACCATACCTGGGTCTCCCTCTGGGCTGGCGCCCACTGCTTGAGTAGCCTTCTCCAGCTGGGAGGAGGAAGGGGGGGGGCTGCGCCAACTGCCTGCGCGAACTGCCTGCGCAAACTGCCTGCGCGAACTGCCGCACAAACTGCCATGCCACGCCCTTTCTGACGCGTCACACCCTTTCTGACGCCAGCGCGCCTCAGGGCCGTTCAAATCTCCCGCGGCTGCCCCCGGCAACGCCCACGCCGCGCCAGCCTCTCTTGCAAGAGCCGCCGGCTCCGGCCGGGTCCCTC
>NW_010972641.1:322334-345513 GCF_000737465.1 Haliaeetus leucocephalus | reverse complement strand
GCCTCGGGAACCTCCCAGTCCGCCTCAATCTAGTGCTTAGCTGCCCACTTACCATTGCCTCTGCTGGCCTCGCCGCTGACTGAATTTTAGGAAGGGACATGGAGCTCTATCCTCATGATGTTCCTCATATACAAAGGAAAGTGTGCTCGGTGAATATTACGTTAAAAGGACAACTTCAGCTTAAAGGAGCCCAGCTCTAGCACTGTTCTACAGTCTTTGTTGTGGATTCATCCCTACTTATTATTCTTGCAAAACATATATTTCTAAAGATATGTTTGACTTGAACATATAAAAAATACTTTTTTTTATCTATAAAAGTTTTCTTTGATGTTTTAAAACTTTGTTTGTTTTATGTAAATTTTTAATGCAACTGAACAGAACAAAATGATACATCAGATATTTTTGCTTTAAGGGTAAACAAATTTGATATTCCTGTATGAATTTTGTATAAAAATAAGAAAAATGAGTGATCATACAATTTTCACATAAAGAAGGGTCTTCAGTCTTCTTTTAGTACATATAAACCTCTGTAAAGCACTTGTTATGTTTCCATGGCTCCAGTGCCTTGTATTTAGAGGGATTATTTAAAGGGAAAAATCCCATTTGAAGTGTTTTCTGATGTCAGGGATCATTGTCTAGTTGACTTGCTACTGAAGAAAGCTTGTAGCATACCCAGGAATTCAATTCTAAACAAGCAAAGAAAATTAGAATTACTTTAGTCATTCACAAAATAACAAATTTTACTTTCATTATTATTTTGAACTGATACATTTGTGGGTGATTTTAGCAGAACAAAATTTGGTCTAACGCAGTAAGTCTAAAAAATAAAGATTCAGATACTAACTACAAAGACCTACATTTGGATATAGTTAATATACAGAAAGTGAAAATAATCGTGACTATGAAAGAAAATATAATTGGGTTTAGATTCCTTATGATTTTGAAGCACAAATGATGGGGCTGAAGAATCCATATCAGTAAATCTGGGTCTAACCATGTATTGAAATATGGGAGAAAAAAATCTGAAAAAGGGATAAAGAGCAAGACAAAAGAGCCCACAGGTAACCAAGAGCTGTCTGATAAAATATTAATTCTGTGTCATATTATAGCATCTCTGTTTAGGAAAATTTAAACCTCCTGATCAGGGTACATTGCTTATCTCCGTTATCCCTTCACATTAAAGATGTCTTTCCAGTTTACAGCAGCAGCAGCAAATGTGCAATCTTTTAGGACACTAAAATATTTGTTGCCATGGGGGAGACAGAGATTTAGTCAACAGAGAATGAAGTCCTGTAGAAGTTCTTTGCGCTTTGGTTTCTTTGTTCTTTTTTACCTTTGGAGGCTCATTCTTATATTTTATTGCTCTTTGCAGAGTTGTTTAATTGTAAATTCATTGTTCCTAAATAATTGGTCAAGGAGTGTCCCTTCTTTGAAATCCATAATCCAAATTACATTATTCCTGTTATCTATTTGCCTACCATCTAAATTGCAATAAGGAAAACTCCACTCACTTACTGAGGGTGCTTCTTGATGTATCATCAAAATCATACCTGAGATATTGATGATTGACCAAAATAAATAAGAGATCAGGAGCAAAGGAAAGTATACCTTAGGCATCTGCCCACTTGCCCTTCTAAAGATACCTTGAAGCTATGGATTTGGTTGACTAGATGTCATCAGCTAGAAGGATTCCCATGTCTTTGCTTCCACTGTTGATATCTTTTTATTTTATTGGCTCTTACTGTTCTTACCTGCATTCATAATATAGACACAATCTAAAAAAAGATGTACAATTTTTTGCCTGGCACACTACTATTTTTATTTTTGTTGCATGTTGAATGGAGATGAGCTGTCCATAACAACATTCAACTCTCCTAAGTGGTTACAATACAGTTAGTTCAGGACAAAGCGGTGTGTAAAAGCGGATCACATTACTGCTTCCCAGATGCAATTATTGCTTTGCAGATGCATTACCTGGCACCTGCAAACTTCAACCAGCCCAGTTGTACTGTTTTCTGACTCTTAGCCAGTATCTATTTCATTAGAAAATACTTTACTCTTATCTGAAGTTGAGTCACAAAAGAATAATTCGCTGCTAGTACACTTGTAGCTCTGGAAACTATCACAGTGTGGAGTTGAGGGAAGAGGGAAACAACACTTATGCCATCTTCCTTGGACTATACTCTCAGTAATTTTGTTTCTTAATAACCTCTTGCAAGAAAGAAGAAAAGGAAAAAAAAAAAAACCAACTAGAGCTAGAACCTCAACCAATTTTAACTGGTGTTGCTCTTTCCATTTGAGCAGGCTTAGTCTATTTTACCATCCAGGGCTTGTATATCATACCATATCTTGCCTTATTTCCTTTTCATGATATTAGCCAGTTTCTGATTTGTCTGAAATGCCGATTATGTTTTTCACTGTGTTAAGTTTAATAATGTTATACTTAAAGAAAGGCTGTAGTCACAGCATGTTGTTTATAAAGAAGGGAATCCCATACCACAAAACGTTGAGCCATAGTCTGTGCTGGTTCACTCTTCTGAATTCAGAATAAGCAGTGCAGCAATGAGAATAGTCAACCATCTCTTCAAAGTAAATTATGAGTCTGTGAATGTCTGTTCTAGTCAGTGGATTGAAAACATATCTGAGTAGAGTCTCTACTCTAATCTTGGCTCTGCAGTTCTTTTCTGCAGTCATGTATTCACTGTTAGCTCAGAGATCCACCTAAATCTAGCTGCCTATTGTACTCCTGTGATTAAAACCCACAGTTTTCTATAACAAATGTACAGAGAGGTACAATCAGTAAACGCCTTCACTCCAGTTGACTGAATAGCTATTTGCTGTTAGGTTGGTAGGTTTTTGGAGCAAGCCTAAAGTCAGGTTGATTTAAGGATCAACATACAAGTCATACATTTCAGCATACAAGATGCTTTCAAGTATCCTTCCCTCCCTCCTTCTCCCTCATTGTCTGATGTTTTCTTGTACTTGATGTACTTGAAAACATGTATCTGGATATTTCATACCGCTTAAGCAGTTATTCTAAAAAATTCCCATTCTATGCCTAGAAATAGTGATTCTTAATTTCCTCTACCTTTAAATCATTTTCATATTAACACTTAAAAATATTCCCCTAACAATATATTTACTATTTATTACTTCAGAGGAGTATTTTCTTTCCCCAGGACTTGAAAGTTCAGGTTTGAAATGGAAGCACAGTGTTGGTGACCATAATCATATGCTAGCAATAGCCCTGAGGCCAGACAGACAGACAGTAGGGGAATTTTCAAGCTGCCTCACTAGCTTTCTCTTCTTTTTGTCTGTACCCTGGTGTTTTGCAATTGTTAATGCTTTTCATGTGAGCCCATTTTATCTAAGGGATTTCATTACAGCAAATCTCTAGTAGTGTCTATGATGAGAATCCTAGATTTTCTTCTATTTCAGACCCAACTCCTTTATCAAATGCTGTGATACTTTAAAAGGTTACTTTATGAAGTTGCTCTGTTGTGTATATGTTTTCAGTCGAATGATGTAAGGAAATACTGCATAAAGGGTCAGCCCATTTGTGCCCAGAACTGGAAAAAAAAAAAAAAAAAAATTCCAAAGTGTTGATATCCCACTGTGCAGCTTATGATCAGGCAATCTTAGTAGATCATTGTTGGACACACTTTCATCTCCTAACAATCTGGACATTATTGTATATAAGAATCCTACTCTGCTTCCTGTTTTTGGGAAATGTCAGGCCATAACTGCAGAAGAAACTTGAGGATTGTTTGGTCCTGCTAGGAGATTTCTTGAGTCTTTCTGAAGATTTGTGGTTAATTGACAGTCTTTGAAACTGAAGTTCTGCAAATTGCAGACTAGAAGCTTGTGTTTAAGAAGTGTAAAGTAGAAACAAAAGCTGAACTCAATGAGCCAACCTTGCCTATTTTAGCAGAGAAAAAGCTAGTGATTTTACCACCAATGTGTCCAGGGATCTGTAAAAATATGTGTTGGTAAACAGGAGTCTGACTTAATCATACATTTAGGATTCTTTGAACTGAAATTCATTTAAGAATCACTGAGCTACAGTGAGCAGACTGATGCTATTTCCATATTACCACCTGAAATTTTGTATGACTAATCTGAGAATCTTTGAAAGATGGGACTTTCCAGAAGTACCAATTTAAGGTATTTAAGTGATTCTGAAAACCACTGAGTACTTTTGTAAAAGTACATCTGGGTGTTTCACATTACTTAAACAGTTGTTACAATAAACTAAACACTGCAAAGTATAGTATGTAAACACAAACTGTACATCTGTTAGACTTATTTTTGTTGTAGGCAGTCCTGCCTATGTGTTAGCACTGTATTTGCTGTCAGCTACAGGCCAGAGCAAGACTTCATCTAAAACCTGCTTATTTAGTTGCATTGAATTTCTCCTGTCTGTGCAGCTGAATAGCCCAGTCGTACAGCAGAGATACTATATGTGGTGCCTTCATCCTATCCCATTAGGGTGAAGATTTATGCTTAATCCAAACCTGAGATCGTTGAATGGATTTCAAAAAATATAACTCCATGGTCCTTATCTTTGCCTATTTTTGTTCTTTAAATTTACTTTGTTTTCTGGTAATCATGCTCACTTCTGCATACTGTTTGCACCTCTCTCTGGCTGCTGAAGAGTGGGATTCATTCTCCCAGAACCCACAGGACCTGCAGGCACAAAGACAGCCTCCCAGGGCACTACTGGAAAAATGGAAATGGAAATACTATGCTCCTTCTAAACAAAAAACTTAGTAGACTTAAAACAAAAAGAGAATAAGGAGTTACAGTAGAGAGATGGATGTAAACATAAACAGTTTCCAGAAACTGAGAACTAAACCCCATGTTTAAAGCAGGCTTTTTCAGGGTATAAGAGAGCATAGATCTGGGGACTGTGTGTGTGTATATCTATTATTATTTTCAGTTAATCATAAAATCTTCCAGGTCATCACAGAACTTCAGATCTGGTCTTCCCTACCCTGATTTGTTCAAACAAATGGGAGGCGTAAAAACACAGACCATAAAGATGCTGCTCCTGCATCATGTTAAATATCGCTAAGCATTGTTAATCATGATGCATCCTGCCCATCTTGCATCATGTTGTAATCCAAAAGCTTCACAGTAAATCTGTGAAAGTATCACCTGTTTCCTGGACCTGTTCCACATTGAATGTAACAATTATGTTCATGTTCCTAAGATGAATTATTATTTAGTGTGACCTGTGTCTTCCAGCTGTGATACTCTTTGCATCAATTCCTCCTTCGTAGAAGCTCCTGTGGCTACTTAATAACGGGCTAGGAGAGAAAATCTCAAACTAGAAAGTACCAAAAAATCTCATCTAATTTTTTCTATTTTGTCTGCCACTAAATAACCCCTTTTTCCAGCAAGCCATTGTGTAGGGGTGAAATTTAATATCTGATATGAGATCAGCGTTGGTAATCTTATGACAGCACAAGAGATTAGGAATAATGAAGAGATTAATTTGATGAGGTTTGTTTATATCTTCTCTCTAAAACCTTTTCTGGGAAATTCTGAACTTTTTCTTGTTATCTGTGATTAAATTCCAATATATCTCCCACTGGGCTTCTACCTCATATTTTCTCTTTAGTTAAATATGTAGTAGCTGTATTTCCATTTTTCTTTAACCTTAAATGTTTCTGTTGTGTTATCACTGTAGAGAGAAAACTTATTTTGATAACATTAAGGCTACCTTTGCCTGCATATACTGCTTTATAATTTGACTTCCTGAATTTTTTACTTTATTATGAAGAAATTGAGAATGCTGTGACACTGAGTCCCAACGACCTTCCTGTATCATCACTGCAAACTGTAAACAAGAGTTCAGCAGCGCTGTGTCTGTCAGCAGTACTGAATTATAGTACCCATAGATGGATGATATGCTGAGACTGTGTATCTGCTGCATAAACTTCCCTTGGCATGTCAAGACCTTAGGTCTTCGAAATGATCCCATACACCAGCCAAGGCATCTCTTTTCCTGTAATGTGTCCATATTGCTGTATTACCATGAGCACTAGAGTGGCTGAGCTGCCCTACATGTGAGCTGCAGCTAATCTTTGGGCATGCAACTGTGGAAATGCTTCCAGATGAGATAACTTCTCTGGAAACTCTCCACTCTTGGATCATCTGATAAAAATCTTGCTCTTTGCTCAACTATGTGCAGAATTTTATGATTGTCCATATCTTCTAGAAAAAAAAAATAAAGAAAATGAGGATATGATGAGAAAAAGGGTAATCAGAAGAGGAGAAAATACACTGATTTTTTTTCTGATGAGTTATGTCTCAGGAAGATATTAGGTAATCAATGAAAAAAAGAGAATTTTGTAAAATTCCTTTGCCCTTATAGTAGGTCTAATTTACCTAGAAAATACTTAATGATGACAGCTGCAGTATACCCTAAGACAACCGATTAGATGCCTATTTCTGTAGAATACCTTGAAAACCCATATTCAGTAACAAATAATTCTAAAATATGCATCTGGCAGTACGTTAAATTTGATTTTTGTACTTATTTCTTTGATGTGAAATAAGAGGGGGAAAAATAAAGAACACCCCCCCACCCCAGTTTGTTTTGATTACTGCTAGCAATGGGAAAAAGCTATGCCCAGTAACACTAAATGAATATTCTAAGTCCGGTGAAATAGGGACCAGGATGTGACATTAATTAAATTAATGAATTATAAAAGAAAGAGTTGTTTCAAACATCAATTTGCAGAATGACATAGCAAAAGAGGCTGAAAACACTTACTTGAAGGGGTGCATAAAAATTCAATGGAGACTGCCACTATGCCTACTGCAGAAAAAGAAAGTAAGGGGGAGGACGAGCGGGGTAAGAGTGGTGTAATAGATGTTAAATGAAGTGTGACTTTCATGTGGTTGTGGCCTCTGGTCCTTTAGTGTTTGAGTGCAATGCGTTTTTCTAGATGACAAATGCTAGAAAGTTGTTTATTGCCCAGGGTGTTTTAGGTGCCAAAAGGCTTGCAAATGAAAGATGGCAAAGAAAACATCAGAGCAAACCTGAAACTATTAAATGAGTGTCAGTCCACGCATACAAGTACAAAAATAAAAACAAAATTATGTTAATATCTTCCTCATTATTTTCCCTGGAAATAGACCTTTACACATCTGTCCCTTCTTCTATATGCTTTAATTAAATATGTTTAAATAAATAAAAAAGCCCTAAGCATATGTTATGACTAATGATATTCTCTAATGCCATTTCTTCAGTAGCAATCATAACTGAATTGCTAGTACATTTTCAATGAGGCCATAGTCCTCATTCAACAGTGCCTGTGAAAAAGGGCTGCATTGATTCACCATATTGATTAAATGATTACTACAGCATTTTGTAGGTAATAACAGTGTATATGTGTGTGTGGGAATACTTTTTTTTTTAATTAAAAAAAAGGAAGGGTACAAGTGTTTTGGAAAACAAACTTCTGTGTGACATTTTCTAATATGTAAATTAATATAAATAAATATATAAAGCAAAATGGATAATGACGTTTTCATGCATATCAAGGTCAACATTAATATTGATATTTTTAAGTTATCTGCTCTATCTCTGCTAAAATGTGTCTTCCTTGGTTTATGATTCTATGAAATAAGATTTTCTAGTTTTGAGAAAAAATATTTGGTGGAGTAAAGTAGTCTGCCCATTGGGACAAAATGGACCCAATTTTATTTTGTTGTACCCAGCCTCATAATTCTGAATATAAAAAATGAAATTTATTAGTTAAACGTAATATTAAGACATTGTAGTTACGACATTTGCTAAGTTTCATAAAACTCCATTCCTTGCACCCAGATTCTCCATAACACTCAAGGCTAAAAGCTTTTGCATAAAAGCAGAACAAATGATATCTTATATTTGTATTATCTAAAAAAAAAAAGAGAGAGAGAAGAAGAAGAAGGAGCCATTTGAACTACTGGTGAACTACTTATTGTAACTCTTAACAACTTTTCTGGGGCTCTATTAGCACTTGCATTGTCCACAAGGGTATGTCACCTGCTGTGTTATGACTTTATTATAGATTCTCATTTACTTTAATGCAGAGTCAGAATGCAGCTGGTTTGTTCCATATTTGACAGTTTAACTATTAACTGTCATGGCTCTCACTTATCCTAAGTATCTAACTGTGAGTGCATTCAATAATATGCTAAGAAATCTCCATTAGCATGCATTAGGATCATTAACATAGCACAATAAGTTTAACTAATAAAGTTGAAAACAACTAATAAATCTACATGTTTTTATTGTCAATTAAAATTTGCATACATACTATGACATTCATTAAAAATTAAGCAGACAGATACAATCAGAGATAATCATGTATGCTGCTTATTACCGAGAATATGACGCATTGTTAATTCGTAGGAACTGAAAGCCTAATTACTTCTATCACAGTAATTGATGGACTTTTGTATGTACTGCTTCATCATATAAATTAATGTGAAACAAAATTTCCTCTAATTTTTTGGCACTTCTAAAATAAAAGAATACTAGTTAAATATTCAGAAATCTGCATATGTATGCTATTGGAAATTTCAGTATTGATTTTTAGAATCTTTCATAAGCTTGTTTTCAGCATAGGTGTAATAATATATGGTAATTAGTCCATTACCTAATTACCTAATATGTTATCGGCCATGTGGTAAAATTAATTTTTCACTGGTAAATATGTTCACTAACCATAAGTTCTGTGTTTGAGATTTGGAGTAGCTCATGGTATTAAATCATCCTTCAGTAACCTAAATACTTTATAAAACATACAGCCAAGGATATATTAATATTTAAATATGAATTTCCCTGCATCTATGATGTTATTGAAATTTCTTTCTCTGCTACCTGTCAAATACACTGAAGGTAGGAATACTACCTTCCATGCCGATCGTACTCATTTTCTCAGATTCCTGTAAATTCAGCACCATTGGCCAAGTTAATCTGATGGTAGGATGACTGGTAAAGTTCTGCTCTCTTGATACTGTGGATGTGGAATACAATTCAGATTAGCTTGCTGGAGTGAGTGGGCTCTAAAATTATATTTTTTTTATTTTACTCTCAGATCACTGCTGTGGATTTTTTAATGTATTTCTTATACATTGAGCCAAATATTTGCTCTGTTCTTTGAGGTTCTGTTGCTGGAGCAAATGAACCATTTGCTAGAGACACCGTCTTTCCTGGTAATTGTACAGTGCAAAGGGTCTGGGCACTGTGCTGTGTAACGGAGACTGTTTGGGCATTTTGATTTCTATTGTAATAGAAACTTTAAATAAATGGTGTTGTTTAAGCTTTTGGGCAAAACTCTGACAAGGCTTCTCTGCTGAATAACTTGGGACACGTCTCTCTTGTCCTTTCTCCTATTCTCTCTGGCCTCCAAAATGATCATTCAGAAAATGAGTATCTATGTATTCAGGTTTTAGAGTACTCTTGGAGGTTCTATGCTGTACAGATAGCAAAACTGATGGTTGGAAATAAAACACCTTGTTGGGGTGAAAAATTAATCAATTTGATTTTGTACATGCAGAGTTAGAAGGCAAAATTATTTCCCATATTCCAGCTAGGCCAGATGTCTTTGTGCTAGGACACACAGGGTGGACAGAATTAAGGTATGTGATTTAGGATTGATTTTGTTGTTGTGATACATATTTTTAGGCATAGAAAGATGTGCTTTTGATGAGATGGAGTTGCTTCCCTTGGCCTTCTAGTTGCACTATCTAATCTGCTTTCCATCTTCACTTACGATTCCTGTAGTCCAGGAAACACATAAATCACTGTCACTTTTATATTTATATCCATTCTTGAGAGAGAAAGTATTTAACTACAATGTACTTAATTGCTTAATAAGTACTAATGGTGGGTCATCTAGTTTTAAATAAATAAAGGACCAATGATCAATGGAGGTTTTTCAAGGTACATCCCACACATTTTGTAGGTGGTTGATGAGTCCCTGTAGTTGTATATTACAGGACAATGGTGCAGGATGTTTGATGTTATGGTGCCATTTTCTTGAGTTGTTTTAGAGCAATGGAATCAGTTTAGAGTAGTGTTTACAGGAAAATGATTCACTCTTTCTATACCTGGAGTCACTTTTCTTCTCCCAGAGCTGCAGAAGAGAAAGACCTGGGGGCAGCAGCTCCTTCTCAGATGCTGTGAGAGCAAAACTGAGTATTAAAGGTGCAAAAAAAGATGTCCATAGGCTCAGGGGAGGGGGAGAGGTCTGGTGGGGTTTGTTTTTTATTTGTTTTTTAAGATTGTAAAAAAATTTAGTTTGTATTACCACAATAATTCACTAAAAAGGAAGCGCAGAAATGCAATCCCTCCCCTGGTTCTATTTACGTTGTAAAAATTAGTCGTGTTTATACACATAGATAAGCCTAAAAACTTGTCTGTCTCTAAGAATATGTTCTAATTCAGTTGATAGTTTCACAGGTAACTGAGAAGACAACAAAAAGGAAGGGACACATTTTCTCTCAGGAATATTTAAAAACTGTCTTTGATCTGTTGGATTTTGTCATTGGAACAAATATACAAGTAGATATTGCTGTGACTAATCCAAATCTAATTTATTTGGATTTAACAAACACTGATGTAAGATGTAAAAGATCTGACAATATCCTCTAGAAAAATCATCAAAAGGGGTTACAGTAAAAGCCCATAAACACAATGGAAACATCTTTAAGAAGCAATGTTGTAATTCTGTTATGGGATGAACATGGATGACATACCTGTGTGGAGACCTGCTGATGACTTGGCTTTCTAAAACATATTGCTTTAAATTTTGAGCAAAGATGTTATTCAGTTTTGAGAGTGAAAAAAAAAGAAACAAAATAGACTGTTTTGGAAAAAAGTTTCCAGTATTTCACTTGTCAAGGATTTATAATAGCATAGGTTATGATCTCAAGAGATCATCTGAGGAAAAAGAACTAGGACAAAAAAAAAGTTTTGAAAAAATAATAGTGATTTACCCTTAGTTTGTTGTTTTTATTCAGAGATGGCTCTATCTAAAATACATATGAAAATTCTTCTAAATGAAGATTTGCTTTAAACACCAGATTTTTATTGTTGTTAGGCAATAATAACGAACTATAGAAATATCAAAGGATAGAGAAAAGCTTCAGGATGTGATATCTAACAATTCCTCTTTCCATCAAACTCATTTAAAAAAAATGTAGATGACAAAAGATTTGAGTGGGAAGGATAGGTGCTCAGTAACGGCAATGAAGACCTTGGATTTATTTGCTGGGTTTGCTATTGACTTCTCCTCTAACCTTGAGCAGGTTATTTAATTCCTGTGTCCCAATTTCCCTTTTTTGTCCTCATTTCCATGTTATCAAAACACAATTATTTTATCTGCCTCTTCTGTTTTGTTTCATTTTCTAGCTTACAAGTTCTTGTGGGAAGGGATGATTGCTTATTATATGAATATCCTTGGTTTAATGGAACTTTGGAGTTTCTAGAAGCTATTCTGATACCAACAAATAATCATAGTTTCAATAATCTTTGAAAAATGTTTAATATAAGTTAGTGTTTTAATTTTCACTATAAATAGTTTTACTCCAGTGTTTCTGTGAAAAGAATCACATAATAACTCATAATAAGCTATTAACTAACAAATTTAGCTCTGAATAGCTTTTTCATGGCTCCTTGCTTTCATCAGAGAAAAAATATGTCTTTTCTTTGGCTTCTCTTCTCTGGGTTCAAAATAGATAAACTATATTGATAATTCTGAGTAGCTTGTACGGGTTGGCTATCACCAATTGCACAGTCATTAACCATTAATTGGTAACTACTATTAATTGGTAACTAATTGTAACTACATTGGTAATACTAAACTTAAGATCCTTCTTTTTTGTTTCTAGAATGTCTTTATTACACATTACAGTTTTTGAATATGTCTATTTCCTCCAATCTGTGAATATTTTAGCTAGATTGCAGAAAGTTTGTTGAAATCATCATATCACTCCTTCACAGTGCTTGAATGTTTCAGTAAGTCAGATTCAGGCTTCCTCTGTTGGCACTACACTCAGTTTGCTGTTATCTATGGAAAATAAGGTTATTTATGAATAGAGTTTCTTGGTTAAATTAGACTGAGGACTTTTTACTAAGCCCATAGTCTGACCAAAGAGCATTTTAGTTCCACTGTAGCTCAAACTAATTCAAGACAGTGCAATGCTGGAAACAGTTTTGAAATATTTTCAAATAATTGGTTCTCTTATAGTGAACAGATCTCTAAAAATACTACACATTTTTGTGAAAATTCTTTTAAATGGGATTTTCTAATCTTGCAGCCTCAATCAGAGATTTGACAGATAGCCATAAAAGTCTTCCAGCTACTCTTGCTAACTTGGTGGTAGATCCTACAGCTATTGTTAGATACCAAGATGGTAACAACATTATGTTGATAAATATGCATTTTAGCATAGATAGTGAAACACTTCCCTGGAGCCAAAACAAAAGCAAAACTTCTATGCTACTATGACTGAAAATCTGAAAAAAAGCAGTTGCTCTGAGGAGGAGAAGGTGTTCACAATCATTTCTGTTCTTCACTTCTTTCATTATGATCCTGGAACGTTAGTCTTTCTTGCTCGACATTCCAGCCTGGCTGGAATCAGAAGTTAAAAATCACACCATGAAGACCTATTTCACCAGCATCTCTGTCTCCCCATTATAGTAATATATATAGCTAATGGTTATTTTTTAAAAGGGCAATGTAGTATTACTATATGTCAAACTGCTGGACCTTCTTTCTCTTTTGCTGTCAAGTCCTTTCTCAAGCCCTCTGAGTGCTCCCTGTGATAAGATTTATTTAAGCTTCATAGCCTCTCATTTAATACAGCAGAGTGCCAAACATTTCTTCCTGTTTTCCTGGCTCTCTCCTAACAGTTTTCTCTCTCAGAGCTCTGCTTGGGACTTAGTTGATGAGATCCATAAATCTGTATGTAGTTGTGTAACAAAGGCTTTGGTCTTTGGGCCTGTGGATCTTCAAAGTATTACCTGAAAAAGAGTAATTTATTTACATTTACTTAGAATGTCACTCTTCCTTGACAAGAATACTAAGCAGGCTAAATGACTGTGTTCTTTTTACAAAACCAGTAATTTTATGCTGATTCCTGTCCATTTATTGAAAGTCAGTACCTTTAAAGTTGAGATGGAAGAGTAAAAGATTCTTGAGAGTCCTATACCTCTTCCTGCCACGCCCCCATTATTCCACATTACATATTCCTCTTCTTTATTGTCATTCTACAATATTAATCTACACAACATTTTTTACTGATGTTTCTTTCTGAAAATACTTTTTAAAATTAATAGGAGGCTTCAAACTGTTACTTAGAGGATTTTATTTTCTCTTAATTGTCATTGATATGTGTGGACCAGCATCAGGTCTAGCCACGGCTGGAGAGGTAGAAAAAGGTATAATTTAAAGGGACTCATATGATTAGGAACTATTTAACTGAGAATATAATTTCAGAAATATTTGTAGGATGAGACTCATTTATGTGTTGGCATATTTTCACATACATTGTTTTAAGAGTCATTAATTGGTAAATGTTTTAACACTCTGCCACACAATGGTCATGAAAAAGGGCACGGATCTTAATCAAAATGAGACCTAAAGAGCAATGAAGGAGGAGCAAAATCAAATATAGAATTTTCACCTTGAAGGAATGATAGAACAAGCTTGAGATTTTATTGAGAAGCAGTACATGCACTTTGCTGATTACCAGAAATGGCATGGCTCTATCATATGCAAATGCAGGAGATTTTGCTTGATAAGGGTTTGCCATGTGAGCTGATTAGGATGCAGGAAAACCCTGCAGCAAAGCAGGAGTCATCAGCACGAATTGCAGCTGGAATGAAAAATCAGGCTGGCATTGGAGAGGGCATAATACAAGGTTGTTCATCTCTACCATGTGTCTTTGCACTCTAGACTGGTCATACAGCAGCACAAACATGTGGCAAATACTATACATAGAGCTAGTCATGAGACAAGGTTCACAATGATGGCAAATTTTACAGCTTATTACTGTATCAGTTCTCAGTGGCATTGACATTTGCCATCTGTTAGCTGAGGGCTGATAAAAATAGGGTTCAATACATGAACCAATTATCCAGAGCAAGGTAAAATTGTAATTTGAGATTAAAGAGTTTTTCAGGGAAAATATTTTAGAACTGAGATCCTTACTGAGATGAAGTATTTATATTGATTTGCATATTGGACCTTATCCTAAATTTCTCTTCCATATTTTGCAATACCTAAAAATCAGAAAGTCCACTCTATCCTTAATCCAACTGGGAAAAGCTGTGAGGCTAAAGACAAACATTTTGAGCATTACCAAGAAACAGTAATGTTGACTTAAAAAAAAAAAATCACTTCAGAAACACAGTATTGGTCTGACCTGAAACATCAGTGTTGATGCACTTTGGATAAAAGAACACAAAGGAAGAATCCAGCAAAGTGATTCCAGAAGAAAGATGTTGCATGTGGAATAGTGATATGTAATTTGCAAATAAGAACCTCAAATAAGTTAAAATAAGTTTTTATGTTCAACAGAAAAGCAGAAATGAGAAAAGAATTTGCCCCATTGGGTAATATTTATGAGTTAGAAGGTTATGAAAAAGGTTAGAGCATTGATTCAAATCAGGTCTTGGAGACAGAATATATAATGTGTCATGTCTTAATTCTTTTTCTTTGAAATGTTTTTCCTTCATAGTCTGCAATGTCTGATTTAAAATACAAACAAGGATCAGTTACAAAGGGGCAAATCTCCTGAATGCCTGCCAGTGCCCATACACAACAGGCATGCTCATTTTCAGGTGGCCTTCATTTGTTTTTTGCAAAGATGTAACCTGACAATCAAAAAAGACACCTCAAAAAAACATATTAGGATTTAATTCTGGCCTCCTTACCTGGCGTGGTCACATGAACATAGAGGGCCACGTACTTGCCTGAGACAGGTGACTGAATGACTATGAGTACTGCTGGCTTTTAAAAAGAAGGAAAATAAAAAGTGCAGACAATAAAAAGTCTATGATAAAAATAACTCTGGGGAAACAGCATTAATATGGCTACTGAGAAGTACCAAGCTCTAAGAACTGCACTCTCACAGTTCTTGATTTTCAAAAAAATACAGTGCACTGAATTTTGGTAACATTTTGTCTTTCTAATCTGGTAAATACTGCCTCATTCCACTAATAAATAAATAAATAGATAGATAGATAGATAGATAGATAAATAAATAAATCTATCTTTCTGAATTCCAGTGCAAGATTGGACTTGTTAGGGTAAACAGCATTTCAGGAAATGTTGATCTTGTTTCATATCATTATGAGATTTATCCTGGTTTAAAGACAGAAGAATCTGTTAATAGCTCCTAATCATCCTGTTATTTTTCATCATAAATTAACATAGAGATTGAATTTAAAGGAAATGTTTCTGCAACAACTCAGCAGGAAGCTGTAACAGCCTACCTTAGAGTTCCAGGCTTACAGAGAGTAAAGCACTGAGTACAGATTCTGTTCATGTTTAAAATTTATTCTTTGGGAATTAATTGGAAAGTACATTCAAGGTCCAATACTAAAAAAAAATTGCAACTTAACAGCTCCTTTCATATTTTCAAGCCATGTTAAATACTTGCTTCTTCTCTTTCCAAGGCAAAGTACTCTTGTATTTTGCCCTTAAAACCAGTGGAACAGAGGTTCTTTAGCATTTTTTGGAGATTGTAACCTGTACAAACTGTTGCTCTGTGATATTATATGAATTCTACTGATGTTAAGAACGATATCATGCTTTATCAATGGGAATTATGTGTAGTTACATCAGCACAACTGAGAGCAGAACATAGCCTTGACAGCATATTTGAATACAGCAAAACAAACACATGAAACAAATCTACAACTAAAGAGCATCAGAAATGTTTCTGGAGTTCCTTTAATATCTGTCAGCCTCTTCAGTATTAATGATGAGTATAAAAAACCAGGATAGATTATTTTCTTTGTGCTGCATGCTTTTCTCCCTTTAATCTTGCATTAATGTTAAGGCTTGTAATACTGACAAAATTAGACGTAGTAGAGGCAATCTGTATTTTTCTTCAGAAGATTCTGTAATTATGGCATGTTTTTCAGTGTCAATAAATGAAACTGATATATCAAAGTAATATTTTTACATCTAATAATGGTGCTTATACTGTAAAAAAAAAAAGACAAAAAACCCCTAACAGTGTTACAAATGGATACTAAATTTATTATTTTGCATTTAAGTAATCCAAATAGACTGATAATCAAAAACGTTGCTCCCAGAAATTCGTATTAAAATCAAGGAGACTTGTTATATCTATGCTGAACATGTCTGTAACCTTTGCAAACCTGGAGTTAAGGCACAAGGGATCATCCCACTGTTTTGGTTAACTCACATTCTAATATTCTAATGCGTAATCTGCACCCTCAAAGAGCTACAGACAGGCAAATTTTGATAGCAGACTGCATTGGAAATATCTTCCCTGCATATATTAAGTGGGATCTAATTTTTAACCTTCTTATATTACTGAATGTTACAGTGACAAAAGTGGCAGCCTTTCCTTATTTTGAACAATCAAATCCTTTATAGTGGTATCCACGTGCTAAAAAAAATATGCAAAAAACCCCCCCAAGCCCAACCCCAAAACTTGTCTCTTAATTTTCATTTGAACTAGTTTTACATTTTGTTCCCCAACACTTGGATGCTTTTAAGTACTTAGCCTGTTGATACTATAAGAGCAGGAAATAAAACACAAAGGGGTTTTTTTTGTTGTGCTGGTTTCTGCCTTACCACGTAGCCTACCTTTTGCACGAAAATGTCTACAGTTTCCTTAGCAATATTCTTAGAAAAGCTCTTTCCCTCAGGAATGAGAGAGCATTTAAATACATTTAAAGCCAACTCACATTTTGCTGATTGGAAATTTATCCATGATAAATGAAGGGGAGTATTTGGCCTACAGGGGAGGAGAGAAGAGGGACTGGGTAGGCTGCATGACTATTTTTCATGGGGTTTGTTTGTTTCTAGAAATACTTTGTATATTACTATGCTTTCCAAAGTCTTCCAGTACTGCCAGGGGGAGGACCCAGGGCTCCTCTGTCAGGTCTCTCTGGGGGAAGGAGAAGCTGCTGCTTCTGTCCTGCTGGCGCAAGTGCGGAGAGAGGCCACTGTAGGCTGTTCCCCCTCCCATGTCTGTCTTGTTGGGGCTTATGTGAAGGTGCCTTGTTGAAAAAAGATGAAAAGCCTGCTTCTTCCCACTGAGCCCAAACGGACACTGTGGAGAAATTGTGGCTCAATCCATACAGTTTCTGGCCTGTTCAAAGTGAAAAATATCAGTGCTGCAGTTTAAAGCAGATTATAAAGTAACAATCTGCTTCAAAATAAGAGGCAGGGACTACGTGGCTGATTCTCACACTTCCTTCCCATGTGGCCTTCAGTGGGCAAAATGTACTTTAATTTTAGGTACGACGTGTAACCTTAATACAGAATCTAAGCTCTCTGAAGTATTTCTGGCAAGTACTGCACCATATCAGTTTCACACATGTACATGCTTTGTTGCACTGTTCACAAAATAGATACGGATCTTGCATAGGGTAATCTATCTCTTTAATTCTCTAGCTTCATTAGCTATGGATAATTAAACTATGGATTACTGGTGTGCACAGTTTAAATGTTTATTGTCTCATACTGTTTACAGATCGGACACCAACGTGTGGTGGATGCTGCACTAATGAGACTATGGAAAAAATATAGCTTGTACTTTGCTTTTCTCATAAAATTTGTAGTCCCTTTTGCTTTGAGGCATGGAAAGAATTTAAATGTAACAGTCGTTTTGGGCTTTGGACGAGGACTTAATTTCCAAAATCATGCATTAAACATGAGTCATGATGCTATTCCTTCTTAAAACCCAAACACATGATCTCCTCTTTCCTCAAATCTGCACTAATTGCATGTTAACTATACCTAAATATTACTAACGAGAAGCTTGGCATAGAACTAAGTCTGTGCAATAAAAAAAAAAGATAGGTCCACTTTTTATTATCTGTCATTTATGCAGAAGGCAAAATCTGTCTGGCAGTAGAATGAAATCCCAGAATATAAAAATAAATAAAATATATTTAACCATCCAGTAATTCAGCAGTGGATTGCATTGACTTTGGACTGGGCCTGACAAGGAAAAATGTGACATACTGAAATAGTAGAAATTGTAATTATTATTACCATGATAGATAATAATCTATTTCCAGGTCTCATAGATAGTGGATCATATTTAAATTTTTTTTTGAGTGTAGATAATTGTACTGTTCATATGGTAATATAATTTTTCTTGTAGTATTTTAATACAGATTGTGTCCATGACAGTATGTAGGAAACTTTGAATATCAAAAAATTGGTTAGGGAGAAAAAAACCCTTCAATTTTTAGACTCAGAAAATATAAAATCAAGGTTGATTTTTTTTCTTCTTTTTTTTAGACTGGGCAGATTTTTTTTTTTCCTTTAGATAGTTAACTATAGGAGTTCTGTATCTTTTGAATTATGATTACATGATTATAATAATTGGAAGCATACATTTGGCATGGGGAATAAAAACATTTAGAAAAAGAAGAAAACAAAAGTAACTTTACAAGATGCAGATAAGAGGAGTTCTCTAAATTGCCTATGATAGATTTTTTTTCCCCTTTCTTCTAATAGTGTAGGAAAAATAAATAAATATGGTGTAGTAGAAAACAATTAAAGTGTAATTATCAGCTGGATGATATTTCAGGAAGTGTACAAATGTGTTTCCTCATTTTTGGTTGGATCTCATTTTTCTACCACTTAAGCAAAAATAAGTGTTCTCATTTTCTTCAGTGGAAACTAGATCAATCCTGGAATTTTAAGTTCATTAAACATTTTTAGAAAAAAGATTTGAAGGTGAGGCATCAGGTGCCATCTGTGCTATTCAGCACAGGGAAGTAGTATCATTTAAAGATTCAGGGACCAGAACAATTTTAATCTATGTAGTTAGTATAAAAACTATTGGAGGCATGAAATCAAATACTTCAAAGCTTGGAAATGCCAAAACAGAATCTGCAACTTTAAAATTTCCCCATTTTTCTACCTGCTTTGTGTGTCTACATAGCGATGGTGTCCCTATTTACATGATTATTTATAATTTCCCCCAACAAGACACCTGATGTGATCAGTATTTTAATATATGGCTAAGATATAAAAAGACACATTTTAGAATTGTAATTGAGAGATCTGTGGTTGTACCAGGAACTCGGAGATCCTCATCAACTTTCATTTTATATGAAAAGATGGAATTCTTTATCTCAAAACCCTAATTCTGAAAGCACATTACATATTAATAACTGCCTTATTGTTAATAAAACTTTTCTCAAATTTAAAAGTAAGTATGAATAGAAGTGTTTCAAAGTTAAAAATGTGATTATTTTTGTTAGAGTTTACAAATTTGTAGCCTGTCAATCTGGTGTTGCAGGATTTTCCTTGCTGGATTGGATTATTTTTCACAATATTTCCATTTAATATTACTATATACATAGTTGCAGTATTTAAATATTTATAATATATTCTTGTGATAATATTAATATTTTTATTTTCCACAGAGACAAACAGATAGATAGATAGATGGGTGCATCCAGGATAAAAAACACAAGGTTTCTTGGTGTCATACAAGAAGTTAAAAATTATGTACTTGAAGTAGAGAAATAAAATCATCCCCCCCCCCCCAAAAACCCAAACAAAACAATCCAGCTGTCATTTCCAAATGAACATTTTTCATTTAAAGGAAAAGAAGAAACTGTATTTACAACATATTCATTCAATTCCTTGTTATTTTTCTCCTATGGAAATAGTTGGACAAAAAGTGTCCTTAAAAAGGCATTGTTTTGATATGAGCAATGTTTCAATTTTTCAGACAGCTTTATGAATTGTTTTTTGAAACTGGAACTACAGTTTTGCATAGTCTCTAAGTAAATAACATTTTCTTGCTTGCAAATGGCTGTTGAATTGCAAGTCAAGTATGGCAAGCTGCTGACCAATGAATGGAAGCCTGACCTCTGTGACTAGAATCTCTTTTGACAGTTTTCTTAGGGAATAAGTTCCCCCATTTTATTGTTAAAAATATTTGTAAATGGTTTCTTGAAAAAAAGGTGCTTATTTGTTTTGCCATTATGTGTGACTGATGGAATTTAGCTAAAAGCAGAAAGCTGTTTTGATCTAAGCACACCTTGGCAAAGACCTTCCTTTCATTTTCAAAATTTTTATTGCTCATAGAAGAGATCTCTTAAATAAGAATGAATTTTCATAGTATAACATTAATAAAAAAGCACACTTAATGAAACTCAGTTTATTGACTATTTTAGCTAAAGCAGTACTGTGAGGTTTCTGTACTGGCCATATGATAGAAACACTCATGTTGAGATGACTATGTGTTGCAGGAGGTCTATTTGTTCATCAGTGGACATAACCAATAGCAACAAATGTTTATATTATTTTTATTGAGTATTTTATGACAGTGTCCTGGTTTCAGGTGTCATAGAGTCAATGTTCTTCCCAGTAGCTGGTATGGTGGTGTGTTTTGGATTTAGTGTGAGAACAATGTTGACAACACACTGACGTTTTAGTTGGTGCTAAGTAGCTCTTATCCTAAGTTAAGGATTTTTCAGTTTCCCATGCTCTGCCAGCAAGCAGGTGCACAAGAAGCTGGGAGGGAGCACAGCCAGGACAGCTGACCCAAACTAACCAAAGGGATATTCCACACCATAGGATGTCATGCTCAGTATATAAACAGGGGGGAGTTGGCCAGGAGGGGCCAATCGCTGCTCAGGCATCGGTCAGCAGGTGGTGAGCGATTGCATTGTGCATCACTCGTCTTTCTTGGGTTATATTTCACTCTCTTTTTATTATCTTCCTTTTCATTACTATTTTTTTAATTATTATTATTTCAATTATTAAACTGTTCTTATCTCAGCCCACGAGTTTTAATTGTTTTTGGTTCTCCTCCCCATCCCACCTGGGGCTGGGTGGGGAGGAGGGAGTAGAGCAGCTGCATGGTGCTAGTTGCTGGCTGGGGTTAAACCATGACAGACAGTAACATGGAAATATCCAAACAGGATTGCGAGTCAATTAAAGATAGGAACAGCTTTGCCATGGAATTCTATTGTAGCATAGTTAAGTAGCATAAAGATTTACTCTCTTTTGTAACTTGATTTGATAGTCCATTTCTGATCTTATTTAAGACTCTTGATTTTTCTTCTTTTTGTAATCCATTTTCCCTAAGTACAGTTCTCAGAGAAAATTGGAGTCTGCCAAACTTCAGATGAAAAGTTCATTGGATTATTCTTATTTGGAATACCTTCTCACAATAAAAGGTAATTCTTAGAAGCTAACAGATCAATTCTTGAACTTTACCAAGATAACTTAGAACATTATCTGACCCTAAATCTATAATAAATTATTTTTCCTTCCCCTCTCTCTCTAAGGTTTCAAAATACTTTATAGTTACATTAAGATTATGCCTGCAAGGTCTACTTGGAAAGGCACATCACTGTGAAACCCTGTCCTGCTGTGTCAGTAGGGAAATATGCACATGTGAAGAGGTTTATAGAGAAACTTGTTCTGCAGATTCTTCTTCACTGGTTGTCGTGGTTTAACCCCAGCCGGCAACTAAGCACCATGTAGCTGCTCGCTCACTCCCCCCCATCCAGTGGGATGGGGGAGAAAATCAGGAAAAAGAAGCACAACCCGCGGGTTGAGATGAGAACGGTTTAATAGACCACAAAAGAAGAAACTAGTAATGATAATGATAACACTAATAAAATGACAACAGCAATAATAAAAAGATTGGAATGTACAAATGATGCGCAGTGCAATTGCTCACCACCCGCCAACTGACACCCAGCTAGTCCCCGAGCGGCGATTCCCCGCCCCCACTCCCCCCAGTTCCTATACTAGATGTGACGTCCTATAGTATGGAATACCCCGTTGGCCACTTTGGGTCAGGTGCCCTGGCTGTGTCCTGTGCCAACTTCTTGTGCCCCTCCAGCCTTCTTGTTGGCTGGTCTTGAGAAGCTGAAAAATCCTTGACTTTAGACTAAACACTATGTAGCAACAACTGAAAACATCAGTGTTATCAACATCCTTCTCATACTGACTCAAAACATAGCACTGTACCAGCTACTAGGAAGACAATTAACTCTATCCCAGCTGAAAACCAGGACACTGGTTCAACAAAATACAAGTTCTAGACTGTTACCATAGCATAGGCTATAAGGGGGCTTTTTATGATGAAATTAGTTTGATGTATAGTAACATTTAACAGTGTGTAATTTTTAGAAAAAAGAGATAAGGAAGGAATAATAATCATAAATTTGAGACAGGGATTTCATTGACTGATCACCATTGCATTATACAGAATAAAACTGTCCCATCTTATTTAGTTTACTTGGAAGATTAAGAAGGCTAAAGTCCCTTGGAAAGATATTTTAAAATTGCACTTAAAAATAGCCTACTACTCATAAAATTATGACTTCAACATTTACTACAGAAATAGACCCAGTTCTGGTGAACTATGAAGAATGCAGTATCTTGGAATCCATAGAGCAAGCAGCCAGAGCTGGAAGGTCAACTGCAAAAAATCCATACAAAGATTACAGAGAAGCAAAGGTGGAAATTCTTTGCCCATTGATTGACCTTCAGCCCGTTACTCAGAATCGGCCAATGGAATAACTCATTTGATCAACTGCTAGAATTCACATGGTAATTAAAATAGCCCCTCTGCTCCCTTTTTTAGAAGACATGATGTCTGAAAAGACATCTTGCCAAAAAAGTATTAGGATGTCTAAGACAAGGTATTTTCATTAGCGAGACCTTGTGCTATTGAGAAGCAAGATCTGGCAAGATCCAGGCTGAATTTATTCACAGTTTAAGTCCCAATCAGTGTTTGTGATTCGAATAACCTTATTATAGAACATAACAACTTTGTTGACTCAGATGACCCTCCATGACTGCAAATACCCAGAGATCCCTGATAAGAAGCAGGACTATAATACATGGATTCTTTCTTTGTGACTTTTAACCCCATAGAGATTGATATTTCCCCCCCCCCCACATGCTCCGCAAGAGAA
>NW_010972641.1:265270-322324 GCF_000737465.1 Haliaeetus leucocephalus | reverse complement strand
AAAAATTTTTCCCCCCCCCCCCCCCCCGTTTTCCTAAGTGAACTACTTACTTCATAATGTTCTATGTTATCTGGGTAAAGTTCAAGAACTGATCTGTTAGCCTCTAAGAATTAACTTTTATTGTGAGAAGGTATTCCAGATAAGAATAATCCAATGAATTTTTCATCTGAAGTTTGGCAGACTCTAATTCTTACAGCATATTCTCCAGATTTTGCAGTATCCTAACTAATAAGAAGGCAAAGGCAATTTTACTCATGGCTAGGATAGAACAAGCTTCCAACAGTGATATAAACGTTTGGGAGTGGCTGTAGAACTTGAAGCTTTCAAGTAATCTGCACAAAATTGGTAAATAACTAATCTTGGAAGACCATTCTGTCAATATTTAAAAATATTGCATTTAATATTCTATGAGTCAAAATTATTTATTTTGGATGTCTCTTTAGAAACCTTTTGTTAATATTAACCTATACACAGATTCATCCAACATGCATTTTGCATTAAGAAAATAAAAAGATTTAAAATTGCTGAAGAGTTTCTTTTTTATACAAGCTTTTTCTCTTTCCTTCTGTTTTCCCAAGTACAAGAATAATAATAGTTGTGCATTCCTTTTCACAAACTAATAGAAACCAAAGACCCATAATATCTCTGTTCAGGTCTCTAAGTAGCACTTTGGCTACAGTTTGTAAACTAACTTTAACATTTATATAACATTTTTGTAACTTGTATATTTAATATCTAAACCATAATGGTATATGGCCATTAATTTTTCTTCCCTTTATAAAAACATTGTGAAAGCAAATGTAAATTCTTTTAAGTTTTTCTTCCAATGAACTACACAGTTTTTATTTTGTTAGCAAGCTGTCCACTACTCAGCCCAGACAGAGCATAATGCTGTAATAATTTAAAACTACATTGTACAGCTTATTCACAGTGGGTTGTTTTGATATGCCACCTTAAGATTTAATTTATGTGCATGGCATATGGAAGTATGTATAGGTATATAGGCTTCCTTTCCTCAGTTTATGGCTGGAAAAAAAAGATAACAAAAAGCTCGTTGGAAGTAGGAAAAAAGCAATATTCACGTGTGCTGGATTTTTATTCTTATCTACCTTTGCACCCAAATTTCAATAATATAGTAATATCGAATTCTTTATACAAGCCTACTGAAATGTCCCCTTCCTTTCTTTATTGTTTATACATACGTGCATATGTATACAGGAAAAATAATACAATCACAGAAAAACAGGAACAAATTTCCCAAACTTTCAGCTTTCTTTTAACAACCCAGGGAAATATTAATTTATTATAATGGTTACTTTTTCTGCATTTCTTTTGTTTAAGTATCTTTTGCTGCACTTTACTTTTCCTTTAGTTGCATACTTCAGCCTTCTAGGTTCTGTTTCCACAGCCTCTTCATCCAATTAGTAAATGTCTTGCCTACTCTGTAAAAGCAGAATGACAAAAAGAGCAAGGACAATCTTCTTTCTGTCATAGCTTAGAGGGAATATAAAGTTTTATTCCCATCTATTTTTTCACAGCTCTGTATGAAGACACTCTGGCCCTGATTTACTACAGTGTGTAGACTCTTATGCCTATCCAGCAGAAAACTTGGAAATTAACTAAAAGTTAGAGGCCTTTGTGTTCTGTATCTGTTTGAGTGTAGGCAGCAGAAAGGTAAACAGTACCTGTTTGCATAGTGCTTCTCATATTTGCATAATAGTAATACAAATAATGACAGTAACAGCAAAACCTGATGGTTTATGAAATAAAATTACATATTCTAAAAATATAGTATGATAAGACACAACCTACCATCTGCAGGATTTTTCAGTCTGGCTGCTTATGTCTAAACACTACATAGCTGTGTTGTATTGACATCTGTGGCTTGAAAACAGCTTTATTGTAGACTGACTTTCGGAGATATGATGACAATCGATTGATTTCATCCTGCTTGATCAATACCAAGCATTGTCCTCTGGAATAAATAATTCCTGCAAATAGTACTATCAGAACGAACTATAATTTTTTTAACTGCAGGAATGATTTCTTTTACAAGTTGCCTAAAAGTATGTATTTGTACACAAACGTTTACACATCACAAGGCATAGTGAGAAAAAAGGCATAGTGAGTGTATAAGGAGAGCTACTACCAAAATGAATGAAATTCAATCCTGACATTTCTGACAGTCAGTGCAAGATTCAATTGTTTCATGATGTTTTTATCCCATAATGACCTGCCATCATTGCTCTTCTAAGACTGACAACAAAAATGATCCCCTTTGAGAAAATGGCTTGAATATGTGAAGTCCCTATTTAGACATCCCATGCATCTCTGAGGCATTTGAAATTCTTGATTTCTTGTCATAGACATTTTAAAAGTAGCAAACCCTCCACTGCAGTATGTTGCCTCTGCCAACAGCACCATGGCAAGGAAATATTAAGCTTTTAAAATCACACTGTAAGGTTTAATTATGTAGTTGGCATGTAGAATCTATGGTGATGGGTGAAACAGAGAGGAGAACAGATATTCGGTGTAATTTTACTGTTGATATCCATGCTATGATATACTACTACTACTACTACAGAATTTCAGTAAAATTATTTGACAATAAGTAAGGCTAAGGAATGTCCTAGAACCTATGTAGCTAAAATTAATATTGTGGCAGGTACTTCCTAGGATTCGGATTATTCATAACCTTCTAAGAGACAATAGCTTTCTAAAAAACCTTTTGTTCTCAAGGTCATTCCAAACTTGTTTTTATTTTTTTAATACTAAAATTCAGTTCATGAACTCTAAGCTAAGAGTTAGATGAAGAAATTTCATAATTGTCTTTGGTTCAAATGCCAACTCTTTCCAACATAACATGATATTTGATTTGATTTGACACTTTTCTGGAAGCCTTTTCTTTTTTTGCTTCACAAAAATTTGTGAATGCTTCCATTTGGTGAAACTGCAGAAGGTCAGTTCACAATTTTAGGAAGGAGTAATCACATTTTTAGTTGCTTCTCAGTGTTTCTCCCACAATTCCTGTGGTTTTCACCATTTATTGTGACTCCTCATTGATAATTTACATGAAATTTAATTTTATGTTAAATTTAAATTCTGTATGTAGTTTTCTCACTCCTTTATCATACTGATGGCCAGCATGCTTGTGCTTCTCCTTCAGCTGTTTCTCAGAGTGCTTTAAGACAATACAGATGTAAATCTACACCTCCTTCCTCCTAAATATTTTGTATTCTATTTTGTAACAGGACAATTTGAATTGAGTTTGTTGTAAGTTGATCACACAAATCCTGTTAAAGGTAACACTTTTTAATGTCATAAGCAAGCAAGTCAAATCTTTGGAATCATTAAGGGATGACTCAGTAATGCTGAATGCACTAAGTTTGCTAAGTTCTTCTTCTTCCACATATCCTCTCTGGGTCCTGACACACTTCACCTGTGTCAAATACAGCATAGACCACTTTTTTTGTTTAGTAAACATGTAATAATAAATTTAAAACTCTCTTTTGTTTATTTATGATGATTCTATGAGTTTGAAAGAATCGCATGCCTGAAGCTGGCTGCTCAAGTTGTGGTTTGTGACAATTTAACTAATAAGTATTTGATTAATCAATCTTTTGGTTCTGAAATATTTGTGTGAGGTCATTGTCTATGATGGGATATTAAAGTAAGTGTTCATTGATCTGGTGTGGTGTAAAAATTTATTTACACCTGTTTTCATATCTATTCCATGGGAACTAGTAACTTTAATGCCTTTGAGAATCTGATCCCTCAAGGTGCAGATATCAGAGTGGTTTGTAAAGTGGACCAGTCAAATTTATACATTTCAATTTTGACAGCTATTGAGTTTGTACCAACATCCTGTGGTCGACATACGTCCACATTGATCATTCTATCAATCCATTTCCAGGAACTATTCTTTAATTAAAAACTAAAATCTATTTTCAGCACATTATTATACTGACTATAGGTCTCTTATGAGGGAACACAGATGTCATATTGATGCACCAGCATCTGTGTTTTGAAATAGAAAATAAAGACTGAATAAAATAAAGCAAGCAATATTCTATAGGAGTCATTGAAAGGTAAAGTTATTTGAAAACCAATATAATTTCCATGTTGTGTCTTCTACAGTTGAGGCAGGAAATCTCATTGAGATATAACTGCAAAAAAGGAGATTCTTTTACATGGAAACTCTGCTAATATATTGAAGGCTCCTTTATGCAAACTCCTTTAGTTTTATAGAATATATACAATTAGAAAAATGTCATGCTATAACTAGAATATAACAAATCATGAGAGGTAGTCTGAGAATAAGCATTAATCTCAGGTTAGCATGTAACGGTTTATGACAAACCCTTTTAATGACCTGGAAGGGTAGACCATTTCCTAACTGGACTATTCTCTATATTAAAAACTGCTTTACTGCAACTTAGTATATATCTCTTTTCCCTATGTATTCACTTATCCTTCCTTATCCTGTATCACTGAAGCACTAAAAAACATTAGCTTTATTTTTTCATATTGCACATTTCAAGTAAGTATGCTTTTTGCGACCTTCACTGGGAAAGGGCAAAATGAGTTATTTTACTTTAGATTATTTGATACCTTTTGTCTGATGGTGGCTCTGACTCTAGTTTAAAAGTGAAACAACATCATTTACAATTTCACTAATATAATATTTTTAATTGTTTCCTGGCTAGAGATTTGACATCCTTTATTATAGCATTCTAGGGATTTATTTACCCATCTGACACAGGGAACACTGTGTTTTGATGATCAGTGTATACCTCTGTTGTATGAGGAACTCACTCGTAACAAGTAATTTTAACCATCTGAGAAGTGTAATAACCTCCAAAAATGTGTTGTCAATAAGGTCTTACGGCTATTAGCAAACAGAATTTTTTAATCTATTGATCCATGCATTATGGATGCATATGGATGGGCTAGCTACATTATCTATGTGAACTGTGTCACATCAGTAAGGCTGATAAGAAACCTTCAGTTATATATGGAAAGAAAAGCCATTTCATAACTTAAGGAATTACACCACTGTATGTTTTTTCTAAAATATGTATTTTAAGTGAAGACGGCTTGTTATTTCTTCTTCTGGATGTCTTTTATATTCCTAAGATTTTATACCTCAGTATTTTACTTGTATACATTGACACTTTTAATTGTGCTTCTCCCAGTTTTTCACATATTTAACAATCACCTATACCTAGAAGATGAATGCATTCTGTCTTTCACCTACCACTCAGTGTATCTGCAATGTATTTTGTTGCTATCTTGCTGGTTTAGGTGCAGAAATTTGTAAATAAATGTTTGTCCTTAGTATATTAAACACATTAACAGCAATGTTTGTGATATTTGAGTGTGATTAGCTCTTGAAAAATTCATCAAATGTCCTGAGATCTGCACTGCTTTTTAAAAATTCACAAAAAGTTTTGAAGAGTGAAAATGGTTTGACAAGTAGGCAGGCCACAAAGAAACTGACACATCAAGGGAAGAAGATCAAACAGGAATATAGCAGGCATATTCATACTGTAGGCTGTAGAGCCTGGCTGCACTCCAAGGAGGTTGAAAGAACAAGTAGACATGAAATATAGAGAAAGAATAGAGACAGGAATCTCAAGATGGGGAAATGAAAGACCATTTGACATTCAAAAATGATTTTTTTAAACATCTTTGACATGGAGTCAATAAATTCACCTCTGCTTTGCTTATTTAACTGGATGCAAAAGTTTTCTTACAATGGAAATGTATACTGTATGAATTTTTCAGTAAAATGTCTCCTATTTAGGAAGGAAATACTCAAAGGATTTGGAAAGGTTCTTAAAATAATCACTGTGGCTTTGACACGGGCTTGTGAGCCAATAGGCTCTCTGATGAAGGTATCCCTGATACCCAAGAGCTGCGAACTGACCTTAAACCTCTGGTGATTTAGGTCTACTATACTAAACATGAGTTGTATCATTTAAATACTGCTTATTAGTTGATCCCATTATTTCTATTGGAAGTATTTTATTAAATGTGCTGTCATATTTATGCAGAGAAAATATATTAGTTATATGTGTATGAGTATTCCTAAATTTGAAATGAATGGGAAATTAGGAAGAAAATGTTTCAGTGTTAACATTTAATTTACTTCTTTTGTATTAAGCAAGCATTTATCACTGTGTCATACAAGAGATATCTATGCAAGTGTAAAAATGTTTAACCATGTTTAACAGTGCTCTAATCAATGGCTATACCTGCCAAGTTACAGGGATACTCTTCCATTTGTAGAATTTACTCATAAATGGCATGTGAGTAGGACAGAAAATAGTTCTTTTGCCTTCCACTCTTGTCTGCCACATATCTGTTATGCCATTGATGTCATCCATCAAGGAATTTCAAAGGACAATTGGTAAAAGAAAACATAAGACATTCATCTCAAGAGACCTGATTCTGTTTTATATGATTTTCCCTAGGTTTTCCCAAGCTTTGAAGCAGAAGTAGCAGCAAGGGATCAAGCAATAAAAGCCTTTTAAAACTTCAACCTCCTCTCCAGCTGGGTTTTAAATCAATTCTTTTTTCACCTGGGCCAGCAGTAGTGCTGTATAAGATGAGCATAGGATGCACTGCAGTATCAAAAACTCACTAAAAATTAGCTCCTCCTTTCTTAGGCCAGGGGCATTTTACTGGGGCAGCACAGCAGACAAAGCATCAGTAGGATTACAAGTGCCAGAATATCTGGCTTGTTTTGGTTTGAAGAAATTAATGTGGGGATCTTGAAGAATATTCGAAATCTTTTACTCTTGAAGGGGAATCTCCCCCATGTTCTTGGAGATTCTCACACTCTAGTGACTGCATTCCTCTGTGCTGGGCAATTCTCAATGTGTACACTAGGATAGAAATTAATAATTTTCTCCATTTGATAACTCTCAGAATCCTGTTATGAAATGTTTTTGAAGTTCATTTCTATAGAAGATCTAAATGAGTCAGAAAATTTGTGAGACCCTCACAAATTTGGAATGGGCCATAGTAATTTTTTCTTCTTTGCCTTGTAAATCTCTGTGGTACTGCTGCAGAAAACAAGCCAGCCTGCAGTCCCAGAAGCTATTTACTGAAGAAATGTATTCTGCGATTCTGACAATAACAAAACAGTGAAGTGTCATTTCTCAAAATATTTTAAATAAGTAATCTGTTCTAGTGCTTTGTTTCTAAGTAGAAACTATTAGAAGATGAATCCTTCTATTTTACTTTTTATTTTTTTGGATTTGTTTCTTTTCTTTCCAAAATGGCTGACTCACCTTCTGGAGGTGCAGGTGTGTGGGTTTTGCCTTCACTCAGGGGTAGCTGGTACACAGCTTAAGCTGCAACCCAGCTGCTGCTTTTAGTTTTGGGCCTCAGGTGTGTGGTGGGTGCCTAGACACCCGATGGATTTTGGAGAATTAACCCTTGGCTGCAGCAGGGAAGAATGCAGAATCCTCCAGCGGCCATGCTCTCAACACCACGCCAGGGCAGGAACCTGCTCCTACACAGAGCAGAGGCAGTGGGGCAGCTCTGCCACACCCAAGCACAATTAACGGCTGCTTAATTGCCTGCAGCTGGAGTGGGGAGGGGTGGGGCAATTCCTGACCCTTCCTTACAAAGGGGGATCGCTGGAGTAGGGAGCTGGTGTGGTCAGGAGTTGGTGCTACTCCTTAGGCTCTGTGGGTTTTATGCTTATGCTCAGGTAATTTTTCTTTTTGTTGTCCTTTAAAGAGTTGCTTAATTTTAGTCCTAGAGGAGGATAATTCTCTACAACTGTTGGGAAGCTGCTGCAAGCACCAATCTCTTCACCTGAGCTGCCACCTTCAGCTTTCCTACTTCGGGTCTCCTCATGAGGCTGGAGAGCCCTCTCAGGTGCATGTGTGCTGTGATTAAAACTGTGCCACGATAAGCTCATGGATCAAACTCCTCAGGTCTCACTCTCTGCAGAGAATGAGCTTCAGCCCTCCAATAATTCTTCACGCTTCTCTGAAGTGTTTTGCTTTTCTCAGTGTGGTTTGGTCCTCCCCCCACTCCGAAATATGAGAGCAGTCTTCCTGTTGGGTGTCTGCAGAGAGGGTGCAATCTCTCAGCTCCAATTAGGTACACCTGGTTCTGTAGCTCTGGGCAGGACACCGGTGCCTTTGTGGCCCGCAGTGCTCGGCAAGAGCGGCTGGTGGTGAGGGACGGGGAGGGGGCCACCTGCCCCACGGCCTGGGAGCGCCCCGAGCCCCGACGAGGAAGGGGGGACGTTGAGACTGGCTTCCTCACTTTGTTAATTGCTCTTCATAGCCTTATTCTTGGAGGCGAATGGCTTTCGTGCCTGGTGGTTACCTCCCTGATAGTTACAGTTCGCAGCTCTGCTGTGCTTTTATCCTAAATAGGTTTTTCCTGCAAATCACCTCATCTGATAATGTGTCACTGGTAGCCACTTGGGAGAGCTGAATCCCAGTAGCTTAGCTGAACCTTTGGGAGCCCTTTCTTTGCAGTTAACTTAGCTGTGTGCCAGGTTTTCATTAGGGCCTGATAATTGGTAAACTAAAGTATTGTAGGACGCTGCAATATTTTCATTGCTCATGATTTATTTTCCTCTGAAGTGGTGGTCATGTTGCATAAGTTAGTTCTGGCTGGAATGACATAGTTGTGCTACAGTGAAGTGATTTACCACCATTATAGCCACATGTGTAATATACTTCCAGCCCCTTTGTCATGTATGCTACATGTCATGAAATATTACTGTTGAGTGCTTAATACACCAGTGCATAGCAGGAGATGATATCAGATTAATTACATTTGTAGAGTATATAAATCACAGCTTTGAAGCTTCAGTTGTTCAAGTGCTTATGCTACTTCTAAGGGTGTCAGGTGAGCTGCTGCCTGCACTGCTCAGGTTTATTACTTTCTGTAGAGATGAAGTACTCGTATTTCCCAGCTTTGCTGAGGCTTCCCAGCTTTACAGTCTTCGGGATAAAAACAGTACAAGCTTGTTCTAGCAAAATACAACGTTAGGCCACTACAAAGCTGAAAACAAGGCTAATGTTAAAATGCAGTTATGGAAGTTCTTGTGTGGGGTGACTGTGAAGTGTATGTGATGGTGTGTTCTCTTCCAATGAGTTATAGTTGTTCTCACTATTACGGCTCTCCACTGCTGCTTTTAGAAGACTTTCTGTTCTAGTTGCTTTTGATAGCATATTTCCATACATTCTGTATGGTATGTCTAAATATTTTGATGGTTTTAATATTTTGTACCAGCTGTGGAAACCATTTTGCTGCTAGGTGACTGTAAAAGTGAGATTTGGTAAATGATTGTTAGAAATCTTATACTAACACTATGATTGAAACAATAGACAAAAGTATAGCCAAACAATTGACTAGTAGAGGTAGTTACTCATAAATTTTGCAGTTCTTTGTTCTTATGACTAGATGTTCCTGTAGGCTAGATGAAAACAATGTTGAAACTGACCATGTGTGATTGAAACTGCATTAAGCTTCAAGATCAAAGAACAAGGACAAGAATAAAGACTTCAAGGACAGCCAACAAGAACTTCAAATGGGTCGGTGGTTGTAAAAGCAGCCCTTCGACTCAAATAGATCCTTCACTGTGCATGATTGGATGTAGGCAGTACTATGATAATCAGTTAAAATCATTTTTATGTATATGTATACTAATCTGATGAATCTGCAATTAGTTATTCTATATAACCTGTTTGTGCTAAAGCTGTGGTGTGCACGCTAGGTGGAACTATCCCCCATGCATCCAGCACTGCAATAAAGAATGCCTGCTTTCTAAAACTCCAAAATGAGTCTTAGAAAGTTTCTTCGACAGGCTTTTCAGTATCACTGTCTCCATCTTCTGCGCCTGACCTGCACATTCAAAGTCAAGAGATACTTTCTGTTCAGCTGTACTTTTCCACCAGAATTTTCTGGTAGTTAGAATCTGTTCTTCCTACCAAGAACCTTGGGCTAAGCACCTCCTACTGTAGTTCTTTAGGTTCCTTTTCTCTTTTCCATTCCTTGAGATTGTAAACAAAGCTGTATTCCCATAAGCTCTGAACTTCAATACACCTTTATATCATCCTTTCCCTCCTTGTTTTATCCCGTCAAGGATTACATTAATAATCCAAACTTTCTAGCACTCCTTTGATACTGAGTTTAGACTATTCAAAGGGCCAGATAAGGGGATTTAGGTCTGAGCTAGTGTCTACCAAAAATCAGTGAGGAATTTTTCACTGGAGAAGGAGGGATGTTTTGGAAGTGAGAAAGAAGGCAGGCCCTTTCCTTAGTGCTTTGTTACATTTATTAGCTGATCTCAGTGAGATCCCAGAAACTGATGTGTCATTTTGCTTCTTAACAGCATTTCTATTTTGTTACCAACTACATAAAACTGTTTCATATTCATAAGAATTTCCATGTATAATACACACTTCATGTTTGACGCAGGGAACACATGCTGCTTTACTTACAGCTTCCTCTTGCTAACAGAAAGGTTTAACATGCTATTACATGAACTGTTGCACTAGTCACTTTATTATCAAAACAGAAAACTTAAAGTATACATACCTAACCCATGTGCTTAGCTTTGCAAATAGCAAACACTTCCAACTCAGTGTTTGGTTTTATCTAGTCACAACATGTGTTCTATAGTACATGTGTATAGAGACCCTCAGGAAGACCTTTATATCAAAAGAAGGAGTTCCTACTATACCACTTCTCTGCATCTGTTTTTAACTCATTTTCTTTCTCACCTCCTTTTTTTTAAAAAAAACAAAACCAAAAAACCATATCTATTTATTACCCTTTTTACATTTCTATGAGCAAAGCCTAGTCTGGTCTATAACTACTAGTGGCTCCTTTAGATGAAGATTAAAAAAATAACAACAACTTGTATGTGTTATGAGAAATTTCTCATGTGCCTCTCTGTTAAAGTCCCTCTGGCCCAGGCCATTAATACTAGAATTCTTTTTCTTGACAGACTCGATAGCATCATATCTGAATTTTGCGAAATCAGATTTGATTCTTTTGGAAAGCTTTGTGCCATAGGTCCCTAGAATTCAGCTGGTATGAACCGTCAGATTTAATGCTGCTGTTTTCTGTTGAGTTCTGAGAAGAAAACCTTCACAAATATGTAAACGTATTCACAACAAAGTTAAGCCATTCATGCAGTCAATATCAATGGCACTAGTGTGTTTAGGAGAATCTTGAAAGTCCAAAGGATAGTCAACTATCAAGGGGAAGAGTAGGATGTGAGCTGACTACCCAGTATATAACCTTCACACAAAAACTTCTGTAGCTAGAGCTTCTCCTTAGAAGTGTTTAATAATAAACTCTAGCCACTTCTATGAACTTAAACTCTTAACCTAACTGAAATAGAAGCTTCACAAATGTTAAAACTGAGCATCTTTGGAGGAGATATTCCTTTGTTCTTGAACATGTGAGTAAAACAAAAGCTTATGATTGCCTAGTATAGTTTGATTCAGGCTCAGGCCTCTAATTTCTTTTGACTAATATACAGTGATTTTTACAGTGTGTTAAAAGAAAAGCTATCATGCTCCTTCTCAGAGTTATTTGCATTTAGAAAATGCTATGGGATCCTTCAGGTATACATTTTGATTTTCTACCCTTATGTGTGGATTTCTTGATGACACTTGTGAAACTCCTCCCTGAGTGAGATATTGTGTAACGGGTTAATGCCACAACCTGATTCATATTGCCCTGTCTACAGTCTGTGTGAATACCCATATAAAATATGTGCGTGCACAACTTCTGTATTAAGAGGATAATAATTTTTGCAGGTTTGTTGGGGCATCTTATGTACAACTTACTATGCTCTTGTTTTAATGAATAATCAAGTGTTGAAATTTTATACTGTTTAAAAGAAATTCAGGAAGAAAAAATGGCATTAGAGCTTTTGAAAGTTAGCACTGGCTATGTGATGTTTCAGATCTGAGTATGTGCAAGCTATATTCTAATGTTTATTCCTAGTTACGGTGAGCTCATCCTGGCTCTCTTGTATGAGGATGCACTGGTGGTTTGTGCTCGTGGTACTTGATGTTGTAAATGCTTGCCCTTGGCCTTAACTTGTGTAACCCTATATGTCAACATGGCAGTATGCGAGTGCTTTACAGGTTGGGATACACCTTACTACTTTGATTTTATTTTTTTTAAATAAAACTATTCCTTAGTCTTCTGTGAAATGTGATTCCTACCCATACTTAGGAAAAAATACCTTGATGAGAGTGCAAAACTATTATTTTATGAAAGTTGATTATATCATTCATTAAAAAATTAACATGATTCCTTCTTGGTATAAACTACCTGTTTTTCTGATCCCAAAACTGAACAAACTGGATGTCTTGCAGCTTCTTGTCCCTCAAATGACCTTGTTTTTGCTGACATCTTTTGGTCTCAAATTAGCTTTTTGACAGGATGGTATCTGGTACTTTTGTGGAAGTTTGTGTTTAACTACCTTGTTTTGTTTTCTCCAGATTCCTTTCTTGTTTGTCGTGATCCTTTCTGTTTCATCCAATTTCCTTGCTTTCCAATTTTCACTTTTCTTGTGGAAGTGTCTGTTCTTCACTGCTATTGCTTCGTTCCAGTGTCGCTGATTACAGAAGTTCTTTTGTCTGTCAATATATACCATATCTATTGTATCCCTCTGAGTGTGACTTTCACCTCCTAATTTTTTTTCTATTGCTCATGACTTTATCCTTGTAATGGTGTTGCTTGATTTTCTGTTGTTAGCTGTTACTCAGGCTTCAAACTCTATTTCAAATCTAGCTTCTTTCCTTTGAACTCAGGAGCTAAATATGTTTTGGGGAGTTTGTATCTTCTTACAGGATAGGCTATAAAAATTAATATGCATAACCTGCAATCAGTGCAGCAAGGTGTTTTGGGGGGTTAATTTTTTTGACTTCTCTAAAATGTCATTTTTATTAATTTAAATGTTGCTATAGTATGCTAACGATTTACACTTGTGTAAAGAGTTAACACAGGATTGCCTTATGTATCTAATTATCAATCTTCATACATGGAGAGAAAGGCTGGCTGTTCTTTTCTCATCAAAGTCTTTTAGTTGATATTCCACTGTTAGTAAGCAGGGACCCCTAAACCCCAGTAGTAATAAGAAAATGATAAATAATAACTTCTTATGCAGAGGAAGCACACTAATTTGACTGTTGCTAGACTCTATTATACGTGTGTTCTTAGCAGAATGTAGGCACTTCTGGAGGATAGCTGATGATAACAGCAATTGTGGAGATGTGGAAGAATAAGCTTTCTACAAGGATATTTCAGGAAAGCCAAAATAAAATTCCTGGAGGTGAAATACTCCTCCTCAGATAGAGGCATTGTTTACTCGTGAAAGTTCTTTTAGCTTAGCATTGGAGGTTGCTTTATTTCCTTAATACTACTCTTGAGATTAAATAAATACATTTTTACAGTGCTTTTTTTATACCTGAGTAGTGCAGGATCAGAAGTTGTTGCTTAAACACTTAAGTAATGCGAAAGCAAAATTACACTCATGCTTTAGTTCTCCCCAAATCCTTCTCTGTCTAGTTCAGTTTCTGTTAAGAATATATGTAAATGGGCCACATCTAGGATGATTTATGGTGAGAACCTCATAGGGACAAGTCTCTTATTTACCTGGCATAAAGTATGATTTAATCATTGTCCTGGTTTCAGATGGCATAGAGTTAATTGACTTCCTAGTAGCTGGTATAGTGCTATGTTTTTGAATTGGGTATGAGAGTAATGTTGATAACACTGATGTTTTCAGTTGTTGCTAAGTAATGTTTAGTCTAAAGTCAAGGATTTTTCAGCTTCTGATTTTTCAGCCAGCAAGAAGGCTGGAGGGGCACAAGAAGCTGGGAGGGGACACAGCCAGGGCAGCTGACCCAAAGTGGCCAAAGGGGTATTCCATACCATGTGACATCATGTCTAGTATATAAGCTGGGGGGAGTGGAGGTGGGGGGATTGCCACTTGGGGACTGAATGGGTGTTGATTGGTGGGTGGTGAGCAATTGCATTGTGCATCACTTGTATATTCCAATCCTTTTATCATTACTGTTGTCATTTTATTAGTGTTATCACTATCATTACTAGTTTCTTCTGTTCTATTAAACCGTTCTTATCTCAACCCACGAGTTTTACTTCTTTTTCCCGTTTTTCTCCCCCATCCCACTGGATGGGGAGGGAATGAGTGAGCAGCTGCATGGTGCTTAGCTGCTGGCTGGGGTTAAACCATGACAATCATAATTTATGAAAATAATAAAAGCCTTTCTGCTAGTGTGGTATTTAGCAAAACATCTGTTCTCTTGGTTTGAGAACTGATGCCTTTTTACTGAAGAGTGTGGTTTAAAGTATTCATCTAGTGCTTAAAGAATTTTAGTTTTCTTGGCCTATAAACTACATGCCATTGCTCTAAATACAGCAATATTTCTTTGGAATGATGGTGAACTTTCTTACGCATTATAATGAAGTCTGTATGAAAATGAAGCAAAGATGCTTTTTTTTTTTTTTTAATAGGTGCAACCGTTTAAATTTTACCAAAGGCTTTAGCATTCTTCTTAGCAAACATTTAGAAAAACTTATAGAAGCTTATGCATTCAGACAATCAATGTTCATGACCCATCTTCTCCAGTAGCAATTGAATTCTGTGTTTTTTACAGTTTGTGTCGGTTCTTTGGTTTCAGGAACAACTATGCATTACTTCAATCTAAAACCCCAGAGATTCTGATACATACTACGTAGGTATAACCTGTAAATGTGAATTCATTGGGGTTATAGGGAAGTCACATAATGAGGAACTTGCCCTTTGATAGAGGACAATTTTAACAATCTTTCTTCTAACCACCTTCCTATTCTAGGCCTCCAGATCGGTTCTCTGCTGACAGTCTTAAAATGATTCCTCCCCTCCTCCTATATTGGGTAAGTGGCTTTCCCTGTGAAGTCTACCTCTTCTTCACCATACTTGCAAACTCTTTTCTTCTCTTAAAACAAATAAACCAACCCCACCCAAAAGAAACCCAAACACCACAAACAACCAAACCAACCAACCAAAGGCCCTACCGCCAACAAAAAATAATCAACCCCCCCCCCCTCCCCCCCAACAAAAAAACACATGCACAACATCAACTTCTCCTTTGGCAAGATACTCGTGATGGAAGGTTAATGCTTGCTTTTAAAAGGCAAGCAAAAGATTCTTATGATCTATACTCAGTGCCTAGACTTCAGAAGTTGCTTTGACTCTCAACTTCTTACTTTGGGCTCTGCAAATAATGTACCAGTTTTAAACAGCCATTGCACAGCAATATTCCACACTGGACATATGGAAAGGCCATGGATGCATGGCCTTTGCCCAAGGAAGCAAAAATGCCAGAATTGTTACTGTCAGTAGTCTCTTATGCCAAAATAAATCTTTGGTTCTACCACTCTGATGCTTGAGCTTTGGCTTTCCAGTTTTATCTGACTTCACCACTGACTCTGAGATTTTTCTGTCATAAGAGGAGAACTGTGTGTGACCATACTTTTTTTTCTACTGCTGAAAAAGTTCATAGTAAAATGTCAGAGTGGAGCTTTTTAACAGGAGGAAGTATTGTTCAATATGATGAAGAATAGAAACATCACTGCTGGGAAGACAATGGTCCTGGAAAGTGAGGTCATGTTTAAAATGAAGCCAAATCACAATGAATGTAAATAGGCATTTATTGGAAACAAGGAGTCTTAGCTGTTCTGTGTTTGATAGGCATCTCTAAAACATCAGAATGAAATAACTTTCTCACAGGGTCATTGTTGGACTTAAGATGTGAAGGTTGAAAATAATTTTGAGATATAAAAATCACTTAATACAATAATTTCAGTATTTTCAGTACCTATGTTTGGCACAGTTACAAGGACTTAGACTGAGTAAGAAATTAAGACCCATAACTAACAGGCAAGAACATCCAAAAGGCAGAAGCAGGGCTGAAAGATGCAGGAAGCTTGGAGAGAAGCATGTACTAGGACAATACAGGTCCTGATGGCAGTTCTGTACTTTCTGGGATGGAAATACAGCTAGACATGGCTGGCTAGGAACAGGTCACAGAACTAGTCAAGGACAGCAAAACTCAGACAGAATTATTCAAGAACATAAAAATTGTAATTGCCAGGGGAAGCAGCACTGTTTCTCGGAGTAATTACTCTTTGGTCACTGAGCAGTATTGCCAGTCATCCTGCACTGGGGTATGTAGATTACTTTTTTGTTTGTCTTTGTAATTAGATGGACGTGTTGACAACAAAGAAAACCTTTATGTCTTGGAAACAGTAGCACTCTTTCTTCATGACCTCCCTTCATCAATGCCTCACATGCCCCATATATCACACAGATTATTATTATTTTTTGGTCCGCTTTTCATAATTTGTGCTGCAGTGGAAAATCAACAGCTCAAGTTGCTGTCTATAAGAGAAATTGACATCAGCTCATGGTCAGAAGTTGCTTATTTGCTCAGCATTTCTATTTAGAAGTGTCATTGCCACCAAGACAGTATGAGTTTTCTAAGTATATTCAAACTTTGTTATGTTATTCAATTCTTCATATCCCTCAAAGTCTTAGATGTTTCACAGGTACAAACCAATAGACAAGATGCCTACTTGTCTACTGGCTGAAAACACATGCCCTGTACTTTAAGCATGATGTGCAAAAAGATAATTGGCAAAATACAGGTCTCTGGCAAAATGTATTTACTTTTTAAGCTGAGGACTAGTTTGGGAATGGAAGAAATGTTTTTCACTGTCAATTTTTATTGGTTTTTAAATGCACTAGAGGTGGTTATTCTCTTTGCTGTGGATATTGAATGAGAATTAGTGGCAAGTAACACAAAGTAAAATGTTTTTTTCTTCCTGTCTTCCCAGACTAATTACTGTAGCTTTTCAAGTCTGTGGCCACAAAAGAAATACCATATTGTATACTGTGAAAGCATACTATGTTTATAAAAGTATAATGTTATAACTTTAAAGTTATATTTCAATGTCATTGGAATTTTATTTTATCATATTTCCTTACTCCTTGTGCTGGAAAATTCTACAGTATATCTGTAAGGACTCCTGTTAAGAGATATGACATTGATATCATTTATGGTTAGGTGACAACTAGCAGTCAGTGAACAGAGTGGCATTACTAACCTAATGTCACTCTGTAGACATCATCCTCATAGACTGTGTTATTAGAGACAAGTTGTGTCTGTAAAAGTGCGTAGAGATTTTAAGCCCCCCTGTTCTGTATTATTGGTATTTTTTGATTTTTGAGGATTCTTTATTTTAGGTCAAAGATTGTGTTATTCTGTCTCGGTCAATGGTTAGCTAGTCAATTTTTGACAGCAAAATGTTTACCCAGACTGGAGGTCAATGGTACAGAAGTATTATAGATCATATTGCCCTGTCCTAATCTATTGAACTATATTAGACAATTCAAGGTTGTAACCTTGTTTAGGATGTAAAGAAAGTAGAATTTGGGAATTAAGCTACCTGTGATGGGATAGATTATTCCGTGTTTTATTCAGGGGTATCAAGAATGTACAAGTAGATTGCCACTGCATCCTGCTGTAGACTGTAATTGCACAAAGGTATTGGCCAAAGACTGATAGTCCTGCCAATATGTCAGTGTGTCACCATTGACTGCAGTGAATTTCCCACTAATTTGCACTGGCATGAATGAAGGGGAATTTGACCCGTGTTTCTTGGTTACTTAACCAGTCTGTTACTTAAATGCAGTTAGCTGCCCCATTGAATTCATTGCTGCTGCAGAACAATAAGACCTGCTGTTACATTTTGTTCCTACAAGTCTTTAATGATTAGTTGCTTGTTGCTACTGTTGGGTGTTAATCTACAGTGGGCCCCAGTTAACTTCACAGATGCCGAAGTGAAAATATTGCTTGCAAAACCAACTCTGAAGTTTATGAAGAAGTAGACAGTCACTTTGTTTAAATTTATTTAAATCTATTAATTTCAGTGGCACTATACCAGTTTACTTCAGCTGAGAATTTGGCTCATTGTTTTATTTGTGAAATCAGTATACAATCAGAGTTGAAGCTGCAATACCATATCTCGGGGGAAAGTAAGCCATCCACTGGAAACTTGCATGTAATATTTCTTGAAATAGTGTAAGAATATTGTTTATACTGTTTTTTAAGAACCACATGTTTCAAAGAGCTCTCTAAACTTTCTGGTTTCCTTACATGGACAAACTTTGTAGTGCTTTACATTACCTGACTTGTGTATAAAAGTCATTTAAAGCATACAAAAATAGATAGATTTCTTTTTTAAAAAGCAGTGACTTTTTTCAGGATCCTTTTTTTCACCAGTTTTAATGCAGTCTATACAATGCTGTTTCTCTTACAGCTGACTCTTACAGAGAGCTTGCTGCAGACATATGTAGATTATCTAACCTTTTCTCTGCTAAAAGCTTGCAGCTCTTCATATTCACTGCAAAGTCTGACTTGGATTCAAATCTAGTAATTCCCAGACTCAAGAAAGTAATCAGCTGACTGTCAGTTTTACATATGTGTTTGCTGAGGCTCACTCTCAAAATGAAAAACATTCTTTTCCAGATATTCTGCTTGATAGTCACTTGCAGAGAAGTAAAAATAGATGCCCTGTTTAGAAATGAAAGAGCTCCAGAGTCTGGCCTGGCTTTACAGACCAACATGTACATGAAGAATCATTAGGCAAGCAGAATAACTTAAGTAAATGTGACTTCTTTGAATGGGTAAACTTTACAAAATCCAATTATAACCACAGTGTGTTTTAAATATTTTTTTCCTTTTTGTTAAAATAGTTGTTATTTGTACCTTAAACAATGATACTTGCTTTGATATCTTGCCCAGTTTGCTGTTATCCTGGAGACCCACTTAATTGTATTGCTTTGTCAGGTGTTTTCTCCCAGTTTGTAGTTTAAATCAAACCTATAGTGTGTACCCTTGCTTATATCTGTAGTACCTTTGTTGCCAATATATGAGGCATTATTTATATTCTACTTTTCTTTCCCTTGAAACCTGAAATCTATGAAAATTAAAACTGATGCCAACTTTGCCCTTTGATGGGTTAGCTGAGGTGTTTGAAGTGTGCAGAAGGAGGTGATATACCGAATGGCCAAGCTGTCAGGTACCCTCTTCTTTGTTAGCTGCTGTGTGTCTGGGTTTCAGTACCCATCAGAAGAATCAGAGGTCTGTTAATCACACTCCTCCCCACCTACTTTTTTGTGGAAGTGATGGGTAATATTGGCTGACATGAGTTTCATACAGGAGGTATGTATCTTAAAATAACATTTCTGAATTATATGAGAAATTTATTAAAGGGGAATAATTACTTGTGAAATCAGCAACAGCCCTAAATCTAAGTCCACCATACTTCTGAGGAGCCCGGTTTTCTTGGTTTGGGTTTACTTCAACATGGACTGGTGGTAGAGTGGTAAAAGTGAACCCATCTATTATTGGGGAGAGTAATACCATGTTTCCTTGAAACCATGTAACTTTCTTCTACAATTTAAATTATAAACAGGTATTATTTCTGTAGCTTTCCTTCTTCCTATGGATTCAGCATGTGAAGAAACTTAATCTACCTAAAAAAATCACAATGTAGATCAGACTTATGCTCTGTTACCTTTCACATAGACTTCTGCATAATATTCGGTCATTGTTCTTCATTGGTGTGGGTTGTGGTTTTTTTCAGTACTGTGGAAGATTCCAGCATGCTTTTTGGCCACCAGTGAAACTGGGTGACTGTCATGGTTTAACCCCAGCCAGCAATTAAGCACCACAGAGCCACTTGCTCACCCCCCCCCAGGTTGGGGAGAGAATCAGAAGAGTAAAAGCGAGAAAACTCATGAGTTGGGTTGAGATAAAACAGTTTAAGTAAAGTGAAAGCTGTACACACAAGCAAAGCAAAACAAGGAATTCATTTGCTACTTCCCATCGGCAGACAGGTGTTCAGCCATCTCCAGGAAAGCAGGGCTCCATCGTGCATAACGGTTACTTGGGAAGACAAGTGCCATAACTCCAAGCGTCCTCCCACCTCCTTCTTCCCCCAGCTGTATATGCTGAGCATGACATCACATGGTCTGGAATATCCCTTTGGTCACCTGGGGTCAGCTGTCCTGGCTGTGTCCCCTCCCAGCTTCTGGTGTGAGAAGCAGAAAAGCCCTTGACTCTGTGTAAGCACCGCTCAGCAATAACTAAAACATCCCTGTATTATCAACTGTGTCTTCAGCAGAAATCCAAAACATAGCCCCATACCAGCTACTGTGAAGAAAGTTAACTCTATCCCAGACAAAACCAGGACAGTAACTTAATTAGCAATGAGTGGTTTTGGTTACTTGGATTATTCATATCTTCCACTTACTGTACAGATGTAAACATAAAAGCTTTTAAGCTTAACAACCCTGTAATAAAAAGGGTCTGATTTAAGTAATATTTTCAAGATGGGGCCTGCATAGTTATAGAGGAACTCAGGGGTAAGAACTGCAGATGATTCTTTTCTGTTCTAACAGAATCTCTTCTAATTTTTAATTTGTTTGTTTGTTTTGGAAGAGTTAAGGTGTAATCATGCAGGCAAACACAGAGTATGCTGGCATGTACATAAGGAACCTATCTACTGAGTCACTGTCATTTTAACAGCAGGGAGCTTGACTCCCTGAGGTGTCTATAACGCATTTCAGGCTCACTGAGTCAGGACTAAATAACACCCAGCTGGGTAAGAACAAACACCTGTCAGATAATCCAGCTAATAGCTGGTTTAGTTATCAGTGCCCTTCTCTACCTGCCTCCTCTTCCCCTGCCTTTCTGGATGTATGATGCATTTCCCGCAACATTATGTTTAAAAGCCTCAATAACCCTGTAATGGCAGCTAATGGAGACCTTTTATATGTTGATTCCTTTTTTCCTTGGTTTCATAAAGATGGTGAAAGTTTGCGTGATGAAATCTTGGTTAGAATGGCTCTTTTTGTGCACACATATATTTTGTATGGCGTTTCTACTCTTTGGAGGAGCATAATTCTAACAGTCAGTGTTAGTTTAATTGCTTCTGGAATAGATGTCATCTTTTTCCTCAGTGAGCATAAAACTGTGCAAACTGAATTCTTCTGCGAGTATGCCCATATCATAAATATGGCTTTTCATTGTACCTTTAAGGTCATTGATACCAAGGCTGACAAGTGAAAGTTGCAGAGCATGAGTATGACCAAGGCAGGCTTGTGAATAGTCATATAGAACTTTATATTTTTTTTTCTGGCTCAACCAAGAACCTTGCCTATAGTTAAAGGACTGCTTCAAAGGGGGAATATTTATGCTGATTTTAATGGGAGATGGACCAAATCTCAAGGCTGTTAAATAGCTGCTGTTGTTCCTTATAACTTAACACTGGTATAGTGTTTTAAAATACACGTGTAGCTACATAACTATAAAGATTTTATTACATGATTCTGTACTCCAAATCAGATTTCTTCATCCTGAAATGCAATTGTACCTTAAAAGAAAAAAACACAAGTTCAGGGGTAGAATATAAACTTGTAGACTTAACCATAAAGGTCTAGAATGAACATACTTCCACACATAATTAACTTTACTTACAAGAATGCCACAAAAATTCAGTGAGAGGTTTTTTTATTTCTTCCCTTTTTTACTTAGCCCGTTGTGTTGCTTGGTTGTCTTGGAAAGTTTAACTTAACAGACTATGCTACCATGGAAGATAACATTGATACTAAATTCCATATAACATATTCTGTAATATAGAACAAACCTAATTAAATGTTCAAATAAGTGATGTTATAGGGTAACTTGGCATGTTTCTATTGATTTAAAGGTGGTGAGACTCTGCTTTATAAAGCAATGTTAATTTTGGAATCTTTAAAGGACTTTCTGGTCCCTTCAAAGGAGACCAAATACTGTCTAAATATGCTGCGATATAGCACAGATAGGAGAATCTTAAGGTAACAACACTGGATCAGAAACTAGCCTTAGATATGTATGTTCAAGGTAATACTGACTTGCTTTTTGCCTTATTGTTTCTTTCAACTTTTTTCAAAAACCTTGAATATTGTTGGTGTCCAGCTTACTAGCATACAGCTGTCAGACCTATCAGTCTCTATAACTGTAATTATAAGCACTATACTTGCTAACCACCAGATATCTGATGAGTCCTGAATGTGAATTAAGACTGTCTTTAACCTCTAAGCTTGCCTTTGCAATTAGGGTGACTTTGCATCCTTGCCTTTGCCCAGGATGCTGGCCAAACAGCTTATGATCAGCTTTTTTTTAAAGTTGTCTCAAGTATGTTTCCTGTTTTCTAGGTATATAGGCAGCCCTAATTCTGGTCCTTGCCAAGTTTTTGTGTTAGTTAGCAATCTTCCTGCTGTCCTAGCATAGTTCTCTGTGTAATACATATTTATCTTTTCATTCAGTATATTTTACATCCTGATGTATTTGGGTGCAACAGGGTACTGTCATCTTTGTCAGTTTGATCTTCAGAGTTGCTGTAACGCACTTAATTCTTAGCCAATCCAATTGCTTCATTAACTAAATATTCTTAACCTCGTAAACTTAAAAAGAGGGTTAGCAGCTACTAACTGTCCCATGTAACTGTACTGAAGAAAACTGACTTAACTATTTTCAATTTTTCTTATCAAAGCTTTATCTAGGCTGAAAATCTGTCAAGGTTCAGTCTGAATCAAATCAACATAGTGCTTAGGCTAGCTATTTTTTTCTGCTCTCGTGTGCTAAAATACTGCATGCAGTTCTTGAATTTGGTGTCTGATTTGCAGTGCAGAGCAGACCATAGGCAAATACACACAGCATTTGAAGGGAAGGAATACCTCACTGTCATTCTGTAGAAATACTCTGTGGGAAATGAGAAAGTGGCATTAATGGGTTCCAAGAGCCATGATCAAACCATATTGTTCTGCTGGCAGAAACGAGATGGCAGTAGGAAAGATCAGATGGTGGGTGTAAGTTAAAAGGTATCGCATGACATTTGACAAAGCGGAAGGCATATGTTGTAGACTCATGGAAACAAAGAGAGGAAAAAGTAGTCAGGAATCCATTATGTGTATATAATATGCTAGCAGCCTATGATGATCCTATTGAAACGCCTCGTAAACCTGTATAAGTTTTCTGTTGTAGCTTCTATTAGTTTCCCATCAGAAGCAGGGCTTTTCCTTCTTTGGTACCTTTCAGTCCTTCGGTCCCAACAAGCGTTTTGCTACCTGGCCTCTTCATAGCTGAGTTCAGGGCTAATCCTTTTCTTGTCTAATGTTTATTGGTTATGTCTCGGCTTGTCAGAGGTATTTAGATGTCTACCCTGCAGCTGGGTACTGTTCCATATCTCTTCCTTCAAATACATGTCAATATGAGATTTTGTACAGTTGTGTTTTGCTTATTGAAATCTCTCTACATTTAAATCCTCCATAGAGGCTTATTCTGTAACAGCTAGAATGCAGGAGAGAATAAATGCATTTCTGTGGCAAGCTCTGAAATCTGATAGGCAATCCCCTGGAAAAATGTCTTATTAGTGCTTTTGGAATAATATGTTGCCTTTTCTGTGACAGAGCTGTGAACTTTAGAATTGTAAGCGGAAACCAACTGAGTTCGTAGGACCTGGGAATTTCATTTAGAAACTCATGGTGACAAAAGAAGCAGGACTGGGTTTTCTGGGAGCCAGTGTGTCATGAGCAGCTATGTGCTGTTATTAATAAAAAAGGCAGCCTAAAAGACGCAGCCTGCAGGAAATAAGGCTGATAGGGCAAGTGACTTTCATTTCCAGGATCATGGGGAGTCTAATTGGGTAGTTTGGGGAAATCAGGCCAATAGTTATGCCTGTGATCATCTGTGATGTTTTGGAATTAGAATACTTTGCTCTGTTGGTATTAAAGTAAAAAGATCCCTCTTGTAGGGGGGAGTCTGAGATGGCTGATTAGCTATTATAGGACATTATACCTTGCCCTGGCTCTGTTCCAGGTCATATTATAATGATACCAGTATATTAGGAGCTATAAGCTTCAGTGTCACAGAATTTGAGAGAAGCCTTTCTGACAATCCCACAGACAAGGTGAACATTTCATAAACAGCTAATCTTAACACAAGTTAACTGGCATCTGCTGTGGCTGGCTGGGTGAACCTGTGAACATTGACTCACATGTTGCAACTTCTTATTCTTGCAAACATACTTGTGTTACTACTGTTATGCCAATAAAAGAATTCACATTGCAGAAATCAGTTTGTTCAGCATGTGCATACCTTGAACTCTCCTGAGTGGTACAGACTGACAATATCTTCAATTCTGGAAAGCTACTAGTTAAAGACATTATGCAAAAACTGAGACATTAAGTTAATCTGGGTCAAGGCTCTGGGCTTGTGTATTTACAATGCTCGGCGAGATGTGTTTGGTTTTGGTTTTGGGTTTTTTTTGTTGTTTTTTTGTTTGTTTGTTTGGGGTTTTTTTACCATTTTCTGATATATTCTCTGTGACACATAATCATTGGTTTGTCACCTGCTATCTTCAGGATTTAAAGATACGTAGTGAATGTTAGGAAAAGAGAGTTGGAAGATTCCACTTATATCAAACTTGATATTTCACCAGTTAGTAATGCTCCACCTGAATTTCACTTCCAAGTAAGAGGCTGGTGTGTTGGCTATAGGCCACAGCTCATTCTGGGTTGTGACTGTACTTTTGGAATAGTCATGTTTAAGGTGTGACACTAAGTTACTATGCTCCAGAAACAGACTAAAAGAATTATGAAGAGGTCCACAGCTCTTACTTACCTAATACACCTGCAGAAAAACTAGAGGCAGGCTCTGAAGGTGTTTGTGCCTTAGGGAGGTGTTGGCTTCCCAAATGCTGTTCCAGAAGGTGTCTTGTAATAAAATGGTAATTGCATTGTGCTGTGCCTAGGTCATGGTCAGAAGAAACAGAGGCATTTCCCTGCTGATACAGTTGCTTTGCACAGAGTTTAGAACAGTGGAGGTGTCCTATCAATTACAGGGTGATGTATCATCACAATCTCTGAATTTTGCTATGTAGTAACATCGTTTTTCTTTTGCTTGATCTTCTAGAGAAGTTGAATGTTCTTGTTTTGCCTCAAAGGGTTGTGTTGCTTTATAATTAGCTGAAAAAATAAAGGGAAGAATTGAAATCTGCGATTCCTTTATCATTAGGAACGTGAGTGTGTATTGGTTTAGTTAAGTATCACTTTTCAAGGAGATAACAAATTGGTAGTGCCTGTTCTGCAGTGGGGTAGAAACCCATGCAGATGACTCTCATTTCACCCTCCATTACTACTAACCACAGGGTAACTTTGAAAGCTTCAAGCTCTCCTTGCACTTATTGTAATCTTACATCAAAGTCTATTTCCAGCTGTGCTAAGTAATACTTTGTTTTATCCAGATATGAATCAGGCTTATTCATTCATTGCCCTCATTCTCTATTCTTTCTTGACCTGTTTGAATTTTAGTCAGCAGCAGAATTATTGCCTGCATGCTGATAGCTCTGTTGTCATTTTGCCATTGACTTTTTATTATTTTTATGGAAAAAAAACAAAACCAAAAACCCAAACCCAATCTTCTGTACTAAATTTCATTTTGAAGCTTTACAGTATTTCCACAGGCTCTTTGAAGATCTTTTGTAAAATGTTTATCTTGCAGACTGACTCTTTACAAAACCAAAATTAAGGGCTGGGTTTTGACGTCTGCTGCTGCATGGATATGCAAGTGGGTTAACACAAATTCTCCACAGCACTGTTACAACTGTTCCATGAACATAGAGACCAGGATGCTGTAGTTTTCAATATTATGCAGGGTCTTTTGTGAATCTGAAAGATATTTAAGTGCCCAGGTAGCACTAGTGGTCTGATGTGCCAAATATGGCTTTGGAGAAGCTAGTTAAGTTGTTGGGAGGTGTCTTGGAAACTTGTTCAGCTATCATTGAACACAAACCTTTCTAGACACTCCCTTTACTCTGCAGTGTCTATTCGGGAGCTGAAATTAACTCTATTTTCTGGCTTAGATTTCCTGCAGATATTTCTAATTTTTGGGCTTTGTCATTTCAAAGAATTGATAAATTAGACTTTTGATACCAGAGGACTTTTTTTTTTTTTAATGCAGTAGACACTGTGCATTGATCATTGTTTTTCCTTTTCTTTTTCATCTTTGCAGTTGAAGGATGCTTGGCATTGCTACTGATAGGCTCTAAAAAGCAGCCAAGGATTAAAAGTTCAGAGAAACTGTTTCCTAGCTCTGTACATAAGATTGAAGACATGTTGCAATGGCAGTGTGTGGTATGGTCTGCTAAATGTTTGGAGCTTTTTAGGTATTTTCCCTGTTACTGGTAGGATACATAGTGATCCTGCAGCACAAGGCCCTGGGATCCATCTGGGCTTGTGTTGGCCTGAGCTGGCTGGGGCTTGTTTTCCTGTGTCTAGTGGCCTTGTGCCTGTGGCCTCCTTGGGGTTGGTGTGTCACAGCCCTGGGGTTCAGTATGTGACAACCCACAGCTTGGTGTTGGCTGGGGCTGGAGGAGGCATGTGGGCACCTGCCTGGCTGTGGCTGGGATCCAGTGGGAAGGAAGCAGTGTGGTAAGAAAATGCGTGAAAACAACCCCCATGTGGCCATGACTGAGCAGGAAGAGATGTTGCTCACTGGTTCTGCCTTAGGCAATCAGAAATGGTCAGCCATAGACCAAGGGACACACTGGGATGGTGAACATACTAGGATGTCTTTGCATAAGCACATTAACCTGTATAAGCAATGAGGCTTTTCTTATTTAATAACATGGACTAGCAATAAATTTTTAGTTCCCTTTGAATGTTGTTCCTTTTTACCCATAATAAGTTTTTTATTAACTTTAGAAACTCCTTTTTAACTGCAGAATGCTGAAAAATTGAAGTGACTTAAACCAAATTCTGCTAAAACTCAACAGAGCTGTCTTGTTTAACTAATGCCAGGCTGTTCACAATGTCCATTCTTTGCACATATCCAGTCTTTTGGCACCACAACCAATAGTTTAACTGCATTATTTCGCCTGATTAATCACCTAATTATTTTCTAGTTTCTAATGAAGGGGTGATTCTTCCACATTTCTCCTTTTTTTTTTCTTTTGTGAAACAAACTTGATATAGTTTAACTTTCTTTCAAATAACTTTTATTGAAGGCTACGAGTTATCAGAGGGGTAGCAGTTCTACATTGTCTCTTCAGGCTTTATTGTGAAATATGTTTACACAATGCTGAACTATTCATCATTCATTAAAACTTTTTATAATTATACACGTATTTCAAAATATTTTTTATTTCATGTATAATCATGAAAGCATATATTTGAGAGGAATGTTACCATTCCAGTTGAACTAAATCTTTCTTAACCCCAAACCTCAAATGAGTTCTTGAAGGATTTAAAGATTTGGATTATCAAAATACAAAAGGATGAAAGACAGGGTGACAAATACTAAGGATAATAACAAAGAACTGCCATTTTAGCTTTTTAATCCAAGTCTGTTTTTAAGTACTTTATACATCCTGCAGTGAAACAGATACTGCTAGTGTATAATAATAAGTGTATTTAAAGAAAGACCCACAAACTATTCTTTTCCTATCCATTGAAACATTTAAAGGTGTCTGCATTTTTAAGTATTGGCATAAGAATTTTGAGAGAGCTGCAGTGACAGGATATTAGAAAATAAGCCACAGCCTTGAAACATGGTTTTGCATTGCATGGATGGATCTTTTAAACAAAGGGCTGATTCCTTTGCAGAACAGGTCCCTTTCTCTAGCTTTGAGCAGGAAGTCCAGATAGGCTGGTAGACATCATGGCATCCCAGTTGTCCTTTACATGTGCGCATGTGCAGAACAGCTCTACACAGAGCACAAGGCAGTGAAAAGAGTGCTTTTTGGAAAGCATTCATTACTTGAGTATGGCGCTCTAGTGATCTGCTCATGCAGTATATCCCTTGCATTCAAGAAATATTGGTCTAGCATTTTAGTGAAAGCACACTCCAAGCGAGTACGCTTCCAGGAAGCATTGACCTGCACTGTGCATGTGCAAGTCTGACAATTGAGATTTGTTCCATGTTCATACCTAATCTGTGCAGCCCATGTACATGTTTCTAGATATCAACCTGTGGATAGAAATAAAATGGGAGCGTCAGTAATACGCAAATAATGCTCTGCTCATCTATTCCTTGTGAGAAGTTCAACACCAAGGTAGAAATACAATTTGGGAGTAAGTTGCTATTGAACATACTGTTTACTGTCAGTGCAGCAAAACATAGTCATAACTCCTCATGCAAAAAGCAGATGAGAACTTGCTTTGATGGTAGCCAACACTTACTGTCTTGCAAGGAAAGTGCAAGTTGGGGAGTGATGTTTGTTAGCTAGAATTACCTATAGACTGAAAGAATGTCCAAAATCCACTTCTATGAATAGTCATTGTGTAACAACCCTCTCTGGTTGCTGCTTCACTACTTCTGGCCTCTCAAATCACAGTACAAAGTAGGTCCTGGCTACTGCTTTACATTATTGATCTTTCTTTGTACTTTCCTGTAAATATAAATATTATTTGGGGAGTCTGGTATCGTGCATAGACACGTGGCAAAGTTGCCAAGCCACTGATTTTTTTTTTTTTTTTTTAACTTAAAAATCACTGCTTCAGTAGTGAAATCTAGCTTTACTTGTAAGCAATCTCCAGTGATGTTTTTATTTTGTCTCAGATTATGAATCCTTTAACTGTATTTTAGTGGATAACAGCAGCACAATCCATGTCATGTACTCCTACTCCCTATGTTATCTGATTATATTCACTCTGTAGCTCTAAATTAAGAAATTACTGTAGGAGAGCTGACACCAAAGCTGTGAGAGCATTGTGTAGTAATTGCATAGTGTTCTAGAAACTCCCCTGTGAGGCCTGCAAATAAGGAAGGCAGAGCTCTGTCTTGGTGGCAAAATATGGTCCCAAACGGGACTTTCTGCAGTGGAAAATTCTCGTTGACTTCATGTATGAGTAAATTATACAAATCAGTTTGTGAAGCCAAGACTTCTATGTTGGGCTTGTTATCTAAAAACAAATGAGCAGAAAACAAGTATATTCTGATTAACTGTGTGCGCTTCAGTATATGCTCTATATTCCTTTGATTTGAAAAGCTTTGGAGTAGCTGTGTTCCTACTCCCAAGTGAGTAGCAGACCTCCTGGTGTATTTTATGTTACTGTTTATATTTTCTTTCTGGTTTTGGTTTGGACAGTGCATGTCAGTCCTCCTTCATTAGTTCCATAGCTTTCTCTAACTGAAGATGAGCATAAAACCAATGTTTGTTATCAGCATCTAAGAAAAAGATGTAGATGATTTAGTACATGAGATTAGTACATCTCATGTATGCATACATGCATGCAGGACAAATGGGCTGACAGGAACCTCATGAAGTTCAACAACAAGGGCAAAGTCCTGTACCTGGGAAGGAACAATCCCATGCACCAATATGTGCTGGGGCCACACAGCTGGAAAGCAGCTTGGCAGAAATGGGCCTGGGGGTCCTGGTAGACACCAAGTTGAATGTGAGCTGGCAATGTGCACTTGCTGCAAAGGTGAATGGTATACTGGCTGTATTATGCAAAGCATTGCCAGCAGGTCAAGAGGGTGATCCTTCCCCTCTGCTCAGCACTGGTGAGGCCACACCGGGAACAATGTGTCCAGCTCTGGGCTTCTCAGTACAAGACAGATATGGATATACTGGAGAGTCCAGCAAAGGGCCACAAAGGTGTTTAAGGGACTTGGAACACCTCGTGTACAAGGAAAGGCTGATAAGAGCTGGGACTATTGAGCCTAGAGAAGAGAAGACTCAGAGGGGATCTTATTGATGTATATAAATACCTGAAGGGAGGGTGTAAAGAAGATGGAGCCAGGCTCTTTTCAGTGACAGGACCAGAGGCAGTGGGCATGAACTGAAACATAGCAGGTTCCATCTGAACATCAGGAAACACTTTCTTCACTGTGTTGGGTGACTGAGCATTTGAGCAGGCTGCCCAAGAGAGTTTGCAGAGTCTCCATCCTTGGAGATACTTGAAAGCTGTGTGGACATATTCATGGACACCTGCTCTAGGTGATGCTGCTTGGGCAAGGTGGCTGGACCAGATGACCTCCAGAGGTCCCTTCCAACCTCAACTATTGTGTGATTCTGTGATATTAAAGCTGTTGAACAAGTGATGGGCAGAAGCTTCCACTTTTATTTAATTTCTGGAAGTAGGTAACTGTTTTGCTAAATGTTCTAATAAAATGTTATTTGACATTCAAATTGAATGTTGATGGTAAATTTCTGTAAACATTATTAATGCTCAGCATGTGTATGTTAAGTTTCTCACTGTATAATATATTTTAGCTTTCAAGAAAATGCTGTATGTGCTGCAAATACATTACTTTCTTGGATACGTTTGCTCAAGTCTAAACCTCCAGATGATAGCAATGATTCCAAGTCCCTCAGGGGCAGTTATGCAAGTCTTATTAGGTGTGAGCAAAAATAAATCCTCTTAATGTATACAACTAAGCTGGAAAAGCTGAAAAAATTCATGCAGGGTATTGCTGACTTCAGGAGTGATTGCAGCTCCTTTATATATATCTAAGTCAGATTTAGTTTAACTAAATTGATATATTAGTTGCAGCACTGGGGGTTCTCCACAGAATGCAAGACCCTGACAAAATACTTGGACACTTAGTCTGTGGTTCAAGCTGTCATGATTAAACTGCTATCAGGAGTTCAGCTGGCAGAAGTGGTTAACAGTGACTCTATTAGAGTATATATGCTGCAGCTGCACCTTCTTCTCTAGACCATGTGTATTGTGTTTCCAGTCTCCTTGAATTCCAGGGTGAGCTGTCTGACAGTTTATCTTGAAACAGCTTAAAAATCTAGAGGAGCCTAGAAATTGCAAAAGAGGCAAAATTTTGTAAACAAATTGCAGAAGAGATTTAGGAAAGGAGCCAAACTCTATAATGAGCTTGAACCCATGAGGAAATCCCTATGTTAGTTCTCATCCCAGTTATCCTCCGTTTGCCAAGAACTACAGCCAAGCCTTTCTTAATTTAGGTATATTTCTTAGATGGAAAGATCTACAGGGGAAGATATGGTAGTAGTTTCAAGGCTCATAAGCTTTCCAGCTGGTCTGAAGAGTTACAGAAATGGTTTACTTAAAACATTGCATGGGGCAGGGCCTGGTAGGTTTCAAGTTAGCTGCAAGTATCTTTAGTTCTACTAATTATATAAAGCAAACTTGAAAATCCCCACTAGTTGCTAGTTTTGGTTCCATGTATTCACCCTTAAGATATATTCAGTCAAGGAAGAATTTAAAACCCAGAGCAAATTTATACCACTTGGATATTTATTTTCTTAGAAGAATTTCTGTTGGTTTTAACTTAAATTTTGGAGGGAAACAGTGCATTATTAGAGCTTCACGTTGTGCCTAGTTAAATATTTATGTTAAAGTTACAGTTTGTATACCTGCATAAAAATAACAAATAACAATAAAACTAACAAATGAGGCTTAGTCAGTAAACACTTACCTACCAAGTGAGCATTCATGGGGACGTGAAGGGAAGTTGCAACTTCATCCACTAAATAGGACTTTTGCCATTATCACTTGATGCTAGGACTAAAAAGGGGTAAACAACAGGACTTTTGCCATTAGTGTTGTCTTGTATGGTCCTGGCAGAACAGACTCCGATGAAGCAGAGTGCAATAAAGAACATGTGTAAAAACAAACTCCCATGTTGCCCAGACTGAGCAGGAAGAGACATTCCTCACTGGGTCTGCGTAAGGATGTCTGAGACTGTCAAACCTTTAACCCTGGGGGATGTGGAAGGGAGGAGTGTAGCACCAGAGAATGAGGTAGTTGCTAGGAAGTCTTTTGAGTAAGTTATCTGTGCTAGTACTGAGACTTTTTAATATTCGTATTAGCAATGAGGTTAGCTAGATTCCTGTAACGAGACTGTAGTTTGGACTGTTGGACTGATAAAACACTATTGAACTACCAGTACATTCTTGGCTCTGCTTAAATGATGAGTTGCCTGGTCCATGGTTTTGAGTGTAACGAAGTGCAAGAGGTATGCGACCACATACCGAGAAGAGTTGTTCCTGACTTGTACTCAGTGAAGCTTAGTATTTGTGACTCACTTTTGCAGCATTTCCAAAGGCATGTGGAATAGCTAGTCCATACTTGAAAGGTCACTCTGCCCTGTTGTCATGTGTATTTTTAAATTGAAAAAGTGACTTTTTGTTTATAGTGCCTTTCCATTTAGATTAGAAAATAAAAGCTGATAACCCATTTGTTTTTATTTATTGTAAAAAAACCCAAACAAAAAACCCCTGAGCAATATTTTTTGTAATTTACAGCAGTTATTTTGTGTCAATGAGCATTTTTAATGTTAGAAATTGTTAGTCTTTACATTTGTAACAGATTACAGCCTTGTTTCTTACTCAGTAGGAATATATGTAACACTGAAAATAACAAATGTTTTGTTTAGCCACGTTGCAAACTTTTAACATGTCAAGCCATGTTTTAAGCTTTCAGTGGGAATTAATCCCCCTTTCCCACTTAGCGTGAACCAAGAAAAGTTAAGAATGTCTGTGTAAGAAATCTAATGAGAGAATACTTAGGTCCTGATTCAGTATGACAGTAAAATATGTGCCTGTTTGTAACATTCACTTTGTGAAATTATGATAATGAGATGTATTAAACTTGCATGAATTGGTGTTTAGCTAAACATATAGCAGTGTTAAAAAAGACTTTAAGTATTCAAGCATTGCATTAGCATCAACTGGACTACTTGTAAGTTATCACGTGTATTAATAGATTGTTGAGAGCAGACTTTAATTAATGTTTGTAAAGCTGATTATTATGAAAATGAATTGAAGTTCTGTCACATTTTATTTCCACTCATTGTTCTCATCTGAGCAGCACCTTCCAGTCATGGCTTTTGGTATAGTTTGCAAATGACAGCACAAGAACAGCGGCAATCTCTTGCACTACTTTAACCTTTACAGTGTATTTGTTTGGAGTAGGCAACCATTCCATTTCTCTGTTGCTCACAGAATATTAAGGTTACAGACAGAGGAAATAAAAGGAATGGCCAACAACTAAAATTTGAAAATTTTGAAAAGGTCAAAGTAGCATGGCTTAGGACTGTCTGTATGTCTTCATTTCAGCAGATGACAACTGACCAAAGATTAATAAACTACAAGCTATATATATATTTTTAAATATCAATACAAAAAGTGTTTCAATCAGTTAAAATGACACTGTTTTTCTGTTAGGTTTTCAGTTGTCGATACCCAGAAGTTATTAAATTTAATAAAGGCATTTTCATTTCTTTAGTGCTGTAGGGTTTATTGCTACTTCATTCTCTTGGACATGCATGTTGTTATATGGCAAGTATTGTATTGTAGCAAAGACTCTTGGGGATTACTTTTAACAATATGCATGGAGTTTCATTTAGTAGAAAGCAGAGTGGAATTACGCCTTTTGTTTACAAAGCCTTAATTTTCAGAATAGCAAATCATCAGCAGGTCTCTTGCCCATTCAAATACTGTACTTCAGTTAGGCACATTGACCCGTATGAAATAAGCACTTGGTGTACACATTTAAATGAGCAATGTTTTCAGAGGGGAAAAAAAAGTAAAAAACAGATAATCATTAAATCAATGGAAGATGAAACCTCACTGAAGATACCCCTCTGCAGCAAGCTAGGGTCAGTTATATCCAATGGATATCTAAAAACCTCAAAGGCTGTGGATGCTATAGTATCACTAGACGATCTGTCTGGTTACTTATCTGTTTACTAAGATCACAATGTTTTTTCCTTGATATCCAATATAAGTCTCTTGCAATATTGGAATATTTCCTGTTCTGTGTGTGGTGGTCTGTGAAAACAATTTATTACCTTCATCTTGGCAGTTACCTTTTGTCTTGTTTCCCTATGGTCTTCTCTCCTCCAGGTGAAATCTGGCCTGGAGTTGTGTGCATTTGTTTTCTAATGATTAAAGTGTGATCCCACCGAAGTTTAGCATCTGAAACTTTGAAGTCTAGTGTTAAAGTCTGTCTTCCAGCCTTCCTGTCTTTTTAACAGAAAGAAATGGGTGCCTTCAGGAGGCAGTCTGTTGCATTTCTCTGGGGTTGCTGTCTCTCTTCACTGGCTGCAGAGGTGGACTAAACCAGGAGCAACTTAGTTCTCAGACCTTTTGAGATTATACTTATGTGAGAGGAATTCCTATAACCTTGCTGGATGTGTATGGAGGAGGCGTAGTAAGAAAGAAAGGAAGATGCTGTTATGGACACCTTAAAGCTAATGGCCATAGAACACATTTGTAGACCCTTATTTTTTGTTGCTCTAGATTCTTTTAAACCTGGTAGGCCAAAACAATTGTTAATTAGTGAATGTTACTCCTTTAGATGTCCCTTCTCTGAAAGACCTGGGAAGCATAATATGCTGTAATTAGTTTTATGCCACTTAATCAGTTTACAGCACAGAATATCTTGGGAAGGGGTTTATTGCTCCCTTCCATTTAGCAAAACAGTCCTCTGACAATGCGAAGGTCTCTGCATGAAGAATTAATACATTCTTCCCAATGAACTGCATCCAACCCTGCTAAACTGCTGACTTTATTTTGGATGTGTGACCTTTTACCTTCTTCAGTGTCTGTTCGCTTCTGTGTTGAGATGAAATGAGAACAAAGCCCTAATGAGAGAAGGTCATTAAATGCAGATGGTCTTCTATTTTAATACAAACATCTGAGAAAATAACCCAGCTCTTACTGAGGAAAATTTTGTTGTCAGGGAAGAGATTACCTTGGCAACAAGGTCACCTCGTAGGGCCTTCAGTGTGAGGAAAGTGATGGGGCAGCACGTGATGGGAGAGCCTCAAAGATGATGAAAGAGCAGGAGGTCAATCCCTCACATTTCTCGGTGACTTCCATCAGCTCAAGGTGAGTTACTCCAGGAGTTTCATAAACCTGGCTTTCTGAATACAAATGGTCTGTGTGAATTGACAAGGGCACGGAGGACCAGAGGAAAGGACTTTATATTCAGGAAATTGTTATCATCAAAGGCTTTATTTTTTGTTTGCTTTTTTTTTTTTTTTTTTTTTAAAGAGGGAGGAGTAGAAGTTCTTTGTGAGGCTCATTTGTGGCTCCTTGCTCATAGCTATTTTTCCCAAAGAACTGAACTGTATGCTCCTGGAGAAGGATCACATACTTTAGATGTGGAGAAGGGAGACTCAGGATGCAGCCCAGGATGCTGGGAACAGATAAACTGACAGTGGGTTCCAGTTCATAGCTGTTGGTGCTAGACAGGTGTCCTTTAGGATTGTGTCTAGCAACGCTAAGTTGAGTTAGAGCATAGGTGCTTGCTAGTGAGCTCATGACAAGCCAACAGTGTTCTTAATCAACTTATCAAATTCTTACGGAGGCTTCTGAAGCTAGAGAAAACCTGAATGCTCTTGAGGCTGGTCTGGCACTTGGTATGCTAGTTGGTCCCCAAGGCAAAGAAATGCAAAGGCAATGGAGAAATTGCTAAGCACAGCTGGCAGACCTAGTGATTCTTAATCCTTACAGGATGTGTAAGGAAAGATATAGAAGACATACAGACGAGAGTGGAGCAGTTAAATGTATACAGGAAAATGAAAGGGATAGATCCTATTTAAGGAACAAAGGAGAAAAGCAAAAAAAGGAAAAGGCATGGAAGATAAATCATGTCGCTTGGAAACAGCAGTTTGCACTCTTCCATCTTGCTCTTTTTTCCATACTGCGAGAAAAATTAAATAGGAAAATTAAAAGGCAACCTACTTAAAGCAGATAAATAAATATAGCACTGTAATTAGCAGGTGGATCTTAATCACTCCCTATGTTTATCTTTTATCTGTTTTTATTTTCTTCACCAAGCCATTAGGTTTGTCTACTGTTGTTCAATTGCTGGGCCCTGTAAGAAATTCACTGCATTGCCATCCTTAAGGCACTTTTCTCTTGGTTCAGGATTTTCAGTGAGGTAGAGTTGTTGCGTTCCAACTCTTCATAATTAGTATGCCTGCTAACCATGTCTGCAGTCTAAACTAAATTGCTCAGTTGGAAGCAAATGAGATAATGTAGTGATGTTATTCTGTATTCAGTACTCACGTCTGGGTCTGTTTTTCAGTCAACAAATTGCCAGCTTTTTCCACTTCCAAAGCAACATTCTGCAAATGTGTAAATGACACCACCTCCTCTCTCACGTTGTGCAAGACTGTACGTCTAACTGCAGTGAAGAGAGAATCGAACTTATGACTTTGTTAGTGAGGAAATGATGTTCTTGATACTTTTCTCAGTCCTCCTCACCCCTCACCTCAGGCAAAACTAACCTCCTCCTCCTCCTCCACAATCCTGTTGTTACATGGAGATACAGCAGAAAGACACAGTGCTGATAACAGGAAAAACAAACACAGTTTAGGAACTGCTAAGTTATTCTAGACTGCTCTTAATTTTTAAGGTCTATTTCCCTTTTGTACTGAAATTAGTGATGTAGCTAAAAAATCTCCTCCCAAGACCTACTTATTCTCAACTAGTGCTGTGAATATTTCTTTTTCAAGGGTGTGAGAAAGTAATGGTCATAACTGCAGTGATCTGCAGAAGTCACCTCAAATGTGTTTGAAACTATCTATTTTCACCTTCCTGCTTATACTTTTGCTGCATTTTAAAGGAACTGTGATATCACCACAGTGACATTGGTTGATGCTCACTGAGGATGGTTTTGCCTATTTGTGTCCAAAGATGCATGTATTTTCTTGTATTTCCTCCGGGTTTGTTTCCTGAAGAATGTAGCTGAAGATTCAACTGTACTTGTGATGTGTGCAAATTGGGTAGGAGTTCAAGTTACTGTACGTGCATCTCTAGGTTCACTGATAAACTAGAAAACATTGAGGGATACTGTGAAATTCACGAAGAAAAAGTGAATGCTGGAAGCTCTAGAAGGGAAATCGTTACTAAGGAAGTAGGAATTCAGGCTTAAGTTCTCAGAGTTTTCCTTCTGAGCTTTTACCTCACCGTTTTCATCTTGTATGTTTGTACATGCTAGTCTGATAAGAAAGCTCAGGTATTCAAATTTAGGCCAGTCAGTTTAACAACCATCAGTTAACTGAGCACTCTGTTAAAGACTCTGAGAAATTATAGGTAGAAGGCATAATCCAAGCTCTCGAACACACCTTGTCCCATCGTTTTCCATCCTGAGAATTCAAGGAACATTAGTAATCAAAGAAGCAGCAAGGACTATCCAAGTACCTGAAACTTGATTTCGTCTAAGTAGTATCTCCTGCCTCAGTTTGTGTGAAGAAGAAAGGTTCATGAATTGAAGAATTCAGTCTGAAAAAACAGAAGTTGTGATTGCAGTTGCAGCAGCAGGTGTATTACAATTAAAGAAATGACTGGCTCTTAAATGTGGGTGTAGAAGTAGGATGCTCTTTCTCCAAATGAGCTGCCACTGTTATCCTGGTTGTAAAGATGGCAATCTCTTAAATGGCATTTAATGAAGCTACTAGAGCAAGATGGTAAGATAACAATTTACTAAAATACTAATTGATATTTTGAAAAGCTGTAACTTCCTTGCTTAAGCACTTCTGTCAAATGCTAATTAAATATATAGACATTGTCTTGCACATTTAATTTAATAACAACATCTATTGCTTCTCCAGTTCTTGGTAATTGCTTGACTGTTCTCCAATATACTATTCATCCAGAGTACATAACTTTCTAATAATTGATTGTTATGTTCCTGTGCAGTCAGACTAAACTCATCGCATCAGAGGTTTTGTGTAAGTGCCCAAACCATACAACTCACTGTAAGACTGATGGGCAAATCTGATTGTGAAGTTGCCACCCTAACCACAGTCATCAATAGCATGCTCAGTTATGTGCCACCTGCAGCAGGCTACCTGGTAATAAATCTAAAATTACAATAAGTAGTTTTTAATTCAAGTGAGAGAGAGTAATACCATTTCAAAGTACAAGTCTTTAAAGAGGCCCAGTGTCTCACCTGTAGCTCACTTTTCTTTGAAGCTTCTTGCATAGGACCCATCTAGGAGTGCTAATCAGAATGACCAATGATCTTCCCGTCCACATTACTGTCCCTAACTTGGCCGTTACTCAGTCTTAAAGCATCCATACCACACTTACAAATTCTGTATATTTTACAGACAGCTAGCTTGTAGCTTGTGCTTTGTCTGGCCATTTGAGTTGGTGAACTTGAGTCTGCTGATGTGGTGTGTGTGCTAGAGTGTTGCTTTTTTAAGTAGCTCTGGTGCAGATGTCTTAACACTTGCTTTGGGGCTTGAACAGTGAAATTGGGTGGCACATTTGGGATTAGGATCAGACGTCTAGTTGCCTGATAGCAGTGGCATGCTTTTTTTAGGTGGTTAGGATCTCGGCTTTGCTGTAGGTGTATACATGTCTGTATGGACACATATAACATGAAGGATGTTTAAGAGAACAGTATCATGAAGACAAAAGCAAATATGGGTTGTTTTTAACATAATGTTATCAGGATGACCATATTTAGTTGTAATGCACTGGAAAAGTAAAAGTCAACATTACCATGTAAAAGAATTTGTAACTTTTTACTACGTGTCCTTTTGTATGCTAAGCCTGGGTTGTTGCATGCCCATCTCTGAGCCTGTAAACAGCTGGTGAAATTGTTATAAAGGGCCTAGTGCAGGAATGCCTGAGAGCTGGGTAATAAGTGTAAGCATTAATTTAAATAAAAATTATAACAGCTGATTAAATGTTGTAATTTATTATATGTTGGGATTTCTGGATATAGACTTTTTAAATAGTTTTAAAATTCAAAAAATTATGCTGTTATTTCATAAAATAAGAGTCTTTTAAAGAAGTTGATTGAAAAATTGTAATAATAATGATTGTGTAAGAGCTGAGGAGGGATCATAATATTTAGCCCTTCTGAACATTGTCAGCTGGTGTCTTAAGTGGGTTTTCTTGCTATTTATATTTATAGAATATTTAAGGAACATATGAAAACAAAAAGATGCTACTTGGGAATTTCATGTTTCTCACCTTAGTAAGTGTTTAAGTGTCCTTTTTTTATTCTGTGGGAGTTTGGGGTACTTAAGTGATTGCAATAAAATAATTATAAAATGGTAGCTGTTGACAGATGTATGTTTGAAGTTCTGTATTCATATTCTCACAACAGTGTTAGACTCTAGCAATGGCAACTTCTGATGTTATACAAGACTGCTAGTAATCTATTTTATTTTCGTAGATGCATATTAAATGTAACTGTACACCTTGGATTTTGTAAATGTATTTGCAATTAGAAATGGCTTTTATTGTTCTTATTGCATAACTACTGAAACCAATTTGAAGCTTCAAATGTGCATTGGACAACTTTGAGTGGACTGTGAGAGGCTAGAAGGATTTGGCCCTTTCAAGAGAAAATATTGCTTGTAGGCAACTTCCTAATATTTCTTTCAACTGCTGTTAGCTATGCTTTCACTTTTTTTTTTTTACCTTGTTAACATTCCCCATTTTCATAACTGTAGCTGCAACTGCTGCTTCAGGAGCAGAAAAAACTTGCTTCTGAGTCTCAGAGTAATATCTTGCCTGTTGACAATGAATTACTGTTCTGTCACTTGTGACTGCTCTTTTCCCTGTTGCGAGGTAGTGCAGCATTTTCATTCTTCACATACACCATTAATCTTCTGTTGAGAAACAGGTCTGCGGCTGTTAGGGATCTCCTGCTTCTTTCTAGCCTTCCTAAGGTTCTGGGAGACTCTAAAACCCCAGGATACGGCTGCAGTGGCCCTGCAAAAATCAGCCACATGGCTACAGGTTACCTGCTTAGACTCTGACAATGTGCTTTCTGAGATTGTTTTTATTCCTCCTTTTACCCCCAAATAAAACTTTTTCTAACTTTCTTTCAGTGTCTTCTGGAGCCATACTTACCTGTTCAAAATGTTCTCTTTTTCTTAGCTCCAGTACAATCTTTATCTTATTGGAATCAGCAGTTGGTAAAGATTTGGCCTTCAGGTGATTAAAAACATTTGAATGCAAAATTCTCCCCAACCAGTCTACTATATATACGTTTCCAGATCGTGATTGGAAGCAGAAGCAATTACAAACATTTATTTTAACCAGAAGCTATTTTTTCTGCCCTTTCCCAATTATGATTCTGGGAGGTTACTGATCCTAATTTAATTGCACAGAATGGAGCAATATTTTTCATTATGAATGAGCTAACCAAAAGATTTAAGTAGCTGCTTATGCTGTTTAGACTGTATTTAAGTTTTGGGGAAGAACAGGATACTAATATTGAAAATTAACAAATGTGTATGCAGATAGACTATGCAGAAAGTCTAATTAAAAAAATATTACCATGATCTATGTATATCAAGCTTTTTTTCCTGCAGTTCACCATTGGGAAAAGTCTCAACAAAGATGAACACAAACTCTAGAGTACTGTATGTTGCAGACCTGTGCTTTAGGTGAATTCTCAAGTAAGATCTGTAGAAGTCAGATTATAATTTGAACAAAGAAGAATATTTGATCAATTAAACATATACAGGGTAGGATTTTGTTCATTATCTACAGCTTGATCCATGTTTTGTATACTACTAGAAACTAACACTGCATATCTGAGTTAAAACTTTTAGCGTTTAAATAAGTTCAACAATACCTATAGGTAGAGGTGCTAGAAAAAAAAGTCTATGCAAATTAAAGTTATGTGTCTAATCCCACTTTTGAGGGGGGCAAATAGTATTCAGTAGTACTGCAAAGTGCAGTGCAACCCATTTTCAATAAAGGGCACAACTCCCATTTAGTTTGCAAAACTTTCTTCCATCTGTGTGGGTAAGGGCAGAAGCTCTTGCTCTGACCAGCCTCTAAAATGCCTTCCAGGAGAACAGGGAATATTTAACTCTCCTCCCTTTGATCTATTTTATAAATATAAGGTCATTATTTTCAGAATAAAATTCTGAAGTTATAAATAGGGCTTTTGGTACTATGTTGTCTTCAAAAAACATCCAGATTTTCAAAGGGATTCAGCTCTTGAGATCTTAGAGGCCAGAATTACTTTAAAAAATTAATTATTTTTTTTTAATATGAAACTTAACAAAAGCACATCAGAGTTGCAGGACTTTTAATACTGAGTGATGGGGGAGTGATATTAGAAATATATGGCAGCACATTTTTTTGTACATTTCATTTCCTCCTTGCATGTTAGAACTTGCAGACAGGAAAAATTGCCTACCTGATGAATCAATTGTAGTAGTGTATTCAGTACTGTCTGTTTAAACTATATACAGCATTGGAAGTACACACAGGATAAGGTAAATTAAACAAGCTGCCATTAACGAGTTTTTCAGACATACTTTACCTGGCACTCAAGGTTTTATGTGCTAAAACTGCTGAACCTCTATTTTTGTTGCCTCTTAATCCTTTTTTGTGAGGCAGTCCAAAATTCTCTCTGGGAGCACTGTTTCTGGATAAAAAAGCTGCTTGCAACTGAGCTGCAGTTGACCATGTCCCTTTGAGGGAAGTGTAGCTGTTCCATAGCGCACCTGAACAGTGTCCAGAAGAGCACCACTCCCATTGGAAGAACCTTTGGGGAAAAAATGTCCAGTCATGGATCCAGATTGATCCATGTCATGGATAAGTACAAGCAGGACTGGCACAACAAGCAGCAGTATGCGTGGGGAAGGATGGTCACTACTGAACGTGCTGGTACGGCAACAAAAGATGCGGAGGCTACCAGGTACCAGATTCAATGCACCTCACTTCCTACTAGTTTTGCTGATGCACAGAAACATCTTTGGCAAAGGCTGAACTTTCTGGTTTGTACCTGGGTTTTATTTTTAATTTTATGGGACCTAGCGAGGTAATGGTGTGTGACTTGTCAGGCTGGTCTTCTGTAGCCAAAAGGATGCTTGATACATGTTTCTAAATTGTTACTCTTGAAGATATTCTGTGGTGGCAACACTGTGGGCCCTCCAGTTTTCTGTTTGGTTTCAAGGAATCCTTTGGCAAAACTGTTTATTTGGAGCATGTTACTCTTATCTTTGCTAACATTAAGCAATTTTTCTACTTTTCCTTTTGTCTTCTGTTCTAATTCAGTTCCTGGTGCTTCTATTTTTGAGGCCGCAAACATGATAAGCTTTTTATTCTTTGTGGAAGCTGCAGCTAGAAGCTGTATGCTGACTTGGTTTACATGTTGAATGCTGATGAGGGCTTACACTGGGCTAGGTAAAGTGAACAGTAGCTAATTTTTAGAAAAAGTGATGTTAGAATAAAGTCAAATTACTATATATTCAGTATCTATGTGTGGATGCATACATGCAAAGAGTTAAGCTATTCCCCCCTAATTTGGGGTGATTATCTAGGCCGTGTTTTTTTAGAGCTATGTCTAATTTAAAGTTAATTTGAGCTGTGTATTGTGTTTGCATAGCAAGGTTTTGGTAGCCAGGGCCCTACAGGGGTGGCTTCTGTGAGAAGCTGCTAGAAGCTTCCCTTATGTCCAACAGAGCCAGTGTCAGCCAGCTCCAAGTCAGTCTCACCACTGGCTGAGCCCATTAGCGATGGTGGTAGTGCCTCTGTGGTAACATATTGAAGCAGGGGAAAAAACCCCTGTGCAATAGAAACTGCAGCTGGAGAGAGGAGTGAGAATGTGTGAAAGAAACAACCCTGCAGACCCCCAGGTCAGTCAAGAAGGAGGGGGAGGAGATGCTCCAGGCACCAGAGCAGAGATTCCCCTGCAGCCCGTGGTGAAGACCATGGTGAGGCAGGCTGTCCCCCTGCAGCCCAGGGAGGTCCACGGTGGACCAGATACCCACCTGCGCTCCGTGGAGGACCCCACGCCAGTGCAGGTGGATGCCTGAAGGAGGCTGTGATCCCATGGGAAGCCCACACTGGAGCAGGTTTTCTGGCAGGACTTGTGACCCTGCAGGGGACCCACACTGGAGCAGTGTGCTCCTGAAGGACTGCAGCCTGTGGAAGGGACCCACACTGGTGCAGTTTGTGAAGAACTGCAGCCTGTGGGAAGGACCCACATTGGAGAAGTTTGTGGAGGACTCTTTCCTGTGGGAGGGACCCCACACTGGAGCAGGGAAGGAGTGCGAGTCCTCCTCCCCCTGAGGAGGAAGGAGCGGCAGAGACAATGTGTGGTGAACTGACCCCAACCCCCATTCCCCATCCCCCTGCACCACTGAGGGAGGAGGTAGAGAAAATTGGGAGTAAAGTTAAGCCCAGGAATAAAGGAAGGGTGGGGGGAAGGTGTTTTAAGATTTGGTTTTATTTCTCATTATCCTACTCTGGTTTGATTGGTAATAAACTAAGTTAATTTTCCCCAAGCTGAATCTGTTTTGCCCATGATAGTAATTAGTGAATGATCTCTCCCTGTCCTTATTTTGACCCACAGGCTTTTCATTGTATTTTCTCTTCCCTGTCCAGTTGTGAAGGGGGACTGATGAAGCAGCTTTCTTTGGTGGGCACCTGGCGCCCAGCCAGGGTCAACCCACCACAAGCTGGCAATGGTAAATGAAGCAGCAGCTGTCGCAGGAAGTGGTTCATTCAGAGTGTACTTTGACTTCCACTGGGGGTTCCTTGTCTTGCTCCATTTGCTGTGTATCAAGCCTAGGGTAGCTTCCTACTTAGACGCTTTAGACAACGAACTTTGTTGTTATGTCTTTTAGGCTGAACTAATTTTCTTATACTATGTCTGAAGCATCTTGGTTTGTACTCTAACCGTAAAAAAAGAGAAGAATATGTGTGTGTGGAGAGGGCTTGAAACATTCTGGGAAATTTGAAACAAAATTGCCTTAAATATTTAGCTATGCTTTGTGAATGGGCGTGATTATTTTGTTTTGATTCAGCTAATTACATTTCCAGCAACATAACTAAAGATCACTACATTGGATTCTCTCTGATTGAATGTTAACTGCCCTATGAATTTTTTATTTTTGTGATATTACTTGATTGCTTCTTCATCCTGTAATTTACTGATAGGGAAATTTGAAATAATTATTCTTCAGGCCAAACATGGGAATGCATTTGAGCACTTTGCAGAAAGTTGTAGTAGTTTCAAAAGCAGTAAGTGATTATCTCAAAATTAAAATGGCTTATCACTCATAATTTTCAGAGAATCAGTTTACACTTCCAAAAGTAAGGTCATTTGAAAGCCTTTAGAAGCATCAAAGTAGTCCATTTGAGGATTTCTAGCATTCAAAAACTGGTAAGGAAAAAGACACTCAAAACCCCACATTGACTCCTCTGCTGGAATGCAGCAGTTCAGGAGCAGAAGATGATTCATCATCTTCTAATAAAAACCTGATCACCCAAATTGGTTTTTTGTTAATTGTTCTGAATTTCTATAAGAAGTCTTAGTGTCCTTGAAACTTTTAAAAGAACAGACATAGCTGCAATGTCCTGACACTTCATGTAAATCAGTTGCAAGTTTTGTGGGAGAGAGTCAGAAATGCAAACTATTTGTTTAAGAAGTTAAATGAAACGTGTGAAGTGTTTAAAAATGAGGACAAATGCTTAAGGCACTGCATTTTCACTGCTTCTGAGATGTGGACTTTATTGCTGTTGACTTTGAAGCTGACAGTCCTGGAAGTAGCCTGTGCTTCTATACATGGGTTTTTTTTAAATTTTTTAGGTTTGGGGTTTTTTTTTTTTTTTTAATGCGACATTACCACAACGGTTGTTTGGGGCTTGAATCTGAAAACCCAGTGGCTGTATTGTTAAAGGACCAATTTCAATGTACTTTCTGGCACACAGGTATGCAGGGCACACAAAATGACTCGCGCAGCTGCCACTCTGTCTGTAGAGTGGTGCTTAAAGCAGTATGAGCACTAAAGTTATAAATCTAAACTAAAGTAAGTACCTATGTCTTTAACCCAGCTAGGATTAATTACAGGGTGATCTCCTCTTAGTTCTCTGTCATGTTTTTAGAATGCTTTAACAAAACTCTTGTGGCTTATGTCAATTCTCTACCCATTTTGTGAAAAAATACTACTGTGTTCAGAAGTTTGTCTTCTACAATTTAGATATATTGAAGAAAGAAAAAGATAATAGCTTTTTATACTAAATTAAGGCTTGAAAGAGCTTTTGTTATTTCAGACTCTAAAATGTGTGGTTTCAAGTAGAACTGAGAGATTAAGTCCCCTGTCAGTTGAAGAAGAATTCATACTTTATTTATGAGAAAATGCAAATATGCTAACTAGAAGATTATTCAGCTTGGAGTGAATATTTGATCTCTAGTGTACCTTAGGACAGGCAAAACTTTTCAGCTAGAGGAATCACACTAAAGTGATGGCCAGAAGTTTGAAATTTGGTTATACTCAAATGTATAAATGAAGTATTTGTAAATTCTCTTAATTTATGTCAGTAAGTAGTATTTTTGTCAGTTGTGCTGTAGATTGTATTTGAATGACTTTAGAAAACAGTGGTGCTTCTTGTTACTTTAGACATCTGCACTTCAAAATACAACTATTGGGGAACAAGAGTTCAGTTGTAAAGACAACAAAGTCAGTTGTTTCTTCCTATAGGTCTTATTTCTTTCTGTATACCTGTGGTATACCACCTTCATACGTGAAGGGCAAAGTGGTTGCATTTGCCTAAAACTATGCAAAAGAGCCTTCACTGGGTGAGTATGCAATGTGCAAAATGCAGTTTTATGACAAATGCCCTTTTCCAAACACTGACTGACCAACTGCTAGTATCTACATACCAATGAAAGTATACTTTGTACAACTTCTCTTATGCTTATTGGTACATTTTTTTTGATCAGAAGAGATGGATTTTGGCTCTGAGCATGTTCTTGCTGCTGAACTCCTAGATGCTTGCATGCTGGTTTTAATGCTTGCCAATGCTAGAAATAAGAATTAAAAAAAGTCTGTTAGTTCAAAGGCTGCTTTTACAGTGCTTATTGAAATAATAGGTTTGGTTTCTTAAAACATGTCATTGGACTTCTCTCCAGGAAGCTGTGTTTTACAGGACATGGAATATCTTCACCTGGTTTGAAAAGAAGATCTTTTTTAATCTCATAGGCCCTAGAATAGAAAATTTTTGGTTTCTATTTTCTGGGTTTTTTTTATGTTCCTGTGGGATTATATCTGTTTGTGAACTGCTGTTTGAAGGATTTAGGGCTTATTTCTTCTCACTCTCCCTCCATAACCTCCTGAATGGATACCAAACAGCCTTCATGTAGATAGTGTGGATTTCGTGTACTGTGTATGAATGGCAGCTCTTCTATACCTTTTGGCTATCCAAGAGAATTATGTGTAAAAGGCCAGAAGTTTGTGTATCTTAAGGAAAGGAGTAGAAGATGATACTTTCAAGATAAATAAATGTGTGTCCATGCATATTAATAAACTGTAACTGGCTGAGGTTTGAATCCAAGCTGTTGTGCTTCTGAGAAGATAAATGGTTAAGCAAGTAATTTATAATGGATAATCTGTATGATTAATTTCTCCTTTTCCTATTAACAAATCTTCTATGAAAGCACAATGTATTTTCTCAGATGGACTTATTGTTTTAATTGATCTTTTGCATTCATTCTGGTTGTTGCTTTTGAGCCATGAACTGCTTGCAGATTATTAGTATTTAAAATGCATTGATGAATCTTGATTGAACTTTGACTTTGTTATGTGGGAGGATAATTTCTTTTTATGTCCACGTGGAGATGAAACTAGTTTCCAGTGTGACCCTGCAATATATAAGACCAGTTTTATTGTGTGTTTTATCTTTTCAGTGTGGGAGAAGCAGAAATGTGCATGAAACCTTTGGAACCAGTGTAATTGATGGCATAAACAATAAACACGCAGCAGCCTTCTGCTTCACCTACTTGTCAATTGTTTCTAATCCTTTCCTTAAAATAAATGTTTAGGGTCACTGGAGCAAAAGATTACTGTACCTTTCTGGATAGCTTTCTATTGCTGGGGATTTCCTCTGGCAAAAAAAGCATTACTTGTTCCAGGAATTAACCCAGTACCTGAGAGATGCAAAATAAGCAGAACAAGAAATCTACTGTTTAGAAAATTTTATCAAGGGACTCTCAAGAATTTCCTTTCACTTTTGGTAGCACTTTACGTATTTTGCTATTAAGGAACAAAATCTTATACTTCATTTTAAACACATTTATGGATTCAAAAGTTTATTCAGTTCTAATGCTATCAAGTACCTACTACACTTAGGAAAAACACTGGGGTGAAAAAAAAAAAGGACGTGAGAACAGACATGTATTGATTTCACCTGTGTAAACAACAACAACATAAACCCCCCAGCCAATAAACAACAACAAGAAAACCCCATCCATACAAACATAGCAGAAAAAGAACTTTAGGTAAGAAAGATACATTGAATATAGGACCAGCCCTTTCATATTGCCCTTGGAATGCTCAGGTGAAAGATGAAGTGTATAGTGTGAGAGAAAAATAATTCATATGAAAAAGTTAGTTTTAGGAACTGTTGTAGTTCCTAGCATATTCCCCTCTGCCTCCCTTGCTCACATGCAAAGGTGCACAGTCTGCAGAACTTCAGAGCCCACAAAGTTCATCTATTCCCTTTATGCTGAAAATGCTGACCAGAAATCAAAAGGGAATAGAGAGTTCAGGCAGGGAAGCTCCATCTGTGACTCACTCTTCTCTATCATGTACAGCATGAAATATTACCCCAGATTTGAAGCCTGCATCCATACTGAGGAGTAACAGAGGCAATGTGCAGAGACCTGCATCCAAATATCTGAATTTGCTTGCTGTTAGATATTTTTGTTTGTTTAAAGGAAATGTTTGTGATGCAGTTGCTTAGTTTTTAGGAAAAAAAATGAATGAATGATGTCAACACAGAAAAAAAGTGTTTCTAGTTGGCTTAGCAATTTGTTAAGCTAATAGGATTTTTTTTCTTTCGGTGATATTCCTCATATGTATTCTCAGCATATCCCACTATAAAGTCCCATGGAACCATTATAGTGTGTGCTGTAAATGTTTATTTCCAGTATGATAAATCATTTAACAATGCTCAGACAATCAAAACAGATTTACTAAACAAATTTAAATCTCTTATTTTAACAAAAGCCCTCCTGGAACCATCAGAAGTAAACAATCCTTCGAATGATTCCATGCACATTTAAAAAAAAAAATAAAAAGCAGCAGTTGGTGTGACTGATATTTTGATATTTTTCCTATGATACAACTTTGAATTCATGCAAGTGAGCTATTTAAGATTTTCTAGGGATTTTCTAGGATTTGCATAATGCAAAGTGATGTTGTAACTATTCTATAACAAGGCATAATAAAGCAAGGTTGATAAAGCACAAAGAATTTTTTTTTTCTTTTAAGTGTGGTCTGCAAAAGCTCATAGCTTTTAATTCATGCCTACTTACATTATTTGTTTCTTGTGATTACATTGGCACACTTGTGATGGTAGAGGCATTGTACTAATTCATCTGTTGGGACCTGTAAGTAGTCAGAAGAATTTTCTAACTTCAGAATAAAACAGTAAGGCTCTCCTTGTGTGTATTTATGCATTGGAAGAATAAACTACTACTATGAGGGTTAACTTAAATCAGCTTCACATTCCTGGTATTTTATAGAGTGGAATCTTTCTCTAAGCCTGTTCCAAAGCAGGGTATAATAAGGCAGGTTCACTTTTGAGGGTAATATGCCTTCCTGCACTTTTGTGTTCAAATCCATGGGCCAGATGGGATTCAGTCAATGGTGGTGAAAGAGGTTGCCAGGCTGAAAGATCTAATAGTTACTAAGGGAGGCCCTTGACAACTGGAGGAAAGCTAACATACCCACCTTAATAAATAAATAAATGTTAAAAGGAGGACCTGCAAAACTATAGCTTGGTCAGGCCTACTTCAGGAACATGGAAAGCTCAAGGTAAATCTCTTTGGAGCGCCAGTTGCAAGCACATAGAGAACAAGTATGCAGTCAGCAGTAGTCAACATGGATTTACCAAGGGAAAGCTGTGTTTTGCCACCCTTAACTGTTTTCTATTTCAACGTGCCTGGCAATGCGGATGAGGAGAGATCAGTGAAGTTGTAATATGGTTTGACCCTGGTACGGCTTTCACATCTTTTGTAGTGTTCTCCGGTAGGCACTTAGGAAGAATGGGCTGGATAAATGGTGTGCTGAAAACTGTCTGTATTGCCAGGCTCAAAGTGTTGGTGGACAATAATGAGCAGAGTGCCCCAGGAGTTAATATGGAGATGAAATTTTTTCCTTAGAGTTGTAGCATCATAGAAATACTGATTGCAAGAGACCTCTGGACCTTGTTATATTGTCTGGAAAAGTTCAAGCTCCATCTTTGATGCTATCCATCAGAACTTGGAGGCACTTTTGAATTGCCTCTTAGCTGCTTCTCAGCCAGACTATGTAAGCCCATCTCCTTCAACCTTTCCTTCTAGATCATGTGCTGTAGGCCCCTGTCTACAGTGGTAGTAGTCCTCCAGTGTACCTTCTCAAGCTTCTGAGCATTCTTTTTGAACTAGGCCACCCAGAACTAGGCACTGTATTCCAGATGTAGTCTCACCAGGGTTGAGTGATGGCCATAGACTGTGGTTTGAGAGGTGTTGGCAGAACTTTAGGGGAAAAAAAAATTGCTAGGAGAGTAGTGCAGCACTGGAAGAGGTTGGCCAGACATTCTGGAATCTGTGTACCTGGAGGTTTTCAAGATTTTGCTATGTAAACCTGTGACAGATCTGATTTAGTCGTGGTTGTGCTCTAGCTTAAAGTGGTACCTTTTGGGGTCCCTTCTGACAAACATTTTTATGACTGTATGATTCATTCACAGAGAGCTGGTTTTGATTTTTAAATTCATGTTTTCTACCTAGATTTGTTTCTCTCTTCTGTATTGCTAAGCAGTACTCCAAAGAACTGAATTATAGAACTGAAAGATCTGTTTCAAAATGATGTTGTTTCAAACTGATGCTGTTCAGTTAAGTAACTTCTGACAGAACAAAATTTGTAATTCTGAAGATCTTGTGTCAGATTTCAAAAAATAATTCTGTAAGATTGTGCACTTAAATCAGGAGGATGCCCCCTTTCATATGATTAAAAGGCATGTATCTTAAGCCTTTTCTAAGGACAAATGCCATTAACACAATTCTTATTTTTCTAGGGCCACAATCTGAATACAGTTTTGGAGAGGGGAGATGCCAGTTCACAGGGTGAATACATTTATTGCTTTGGTATGCTGGGGCTGTGTTGAATTTTTTTAAGGTTTAATTTATTTTCATAATACTAGTTGAAGTGTCAGAATTTTTTCAAAAGGAGAAAACTGTAATTTCATTGTCGGTATTACAGTTACAGAAATTCAATACCGAAATCATTAGGCTTGCAGGGAATAGAAATTAAAGAAGAATTTGCCCTGGAATATTTTCAAATACTCCCCATCTTCATAAATTAATGAATAAAAGAAAACCTCAGAACTGTGTAGAAGTTTGTATGTCTCTGCTTCTGTGGGAGATAGTATGGTTGGCGTTTTCCTGTTACCAAGGCATAGGTTTCAGTCATTGGGAAGACTGTATGGACTATGTCATGCTTTGAGCAGGAGGCTGGTCTGAGGTCCCTGCCAGCCTTGGTTATTCTGTTGTGATTCTATGGAGCGAGCCAGGGAATCTGCTGTACTTGTCACCCCTGGTGCCGCTCCTTGGGGTGCACTTCTGTTCCTGTTTACCTTGATGGCAATAACCTGTTCCTGAGACTTTACATAATGAAATATGAAAGTGGACATTTAACTGGCAAACACCTTTTCCTGTGTACTTTCAGAGTATATGCTGTTTGCATATTCTTACCTGTGTATAATGTAAAGGGATGCTTGACACTTTGCAAAGGAGAGGGAAGCAGTAGCTTTCCCTGGAGAGCTTATCATCTAGGATCTGAAATACAATACTGAGAGGGTAAGAGCAAAGTGAAGTGAGAATAAAGCAGGACTACAGATAACATCCCAGGAACAATTTAGATCAGCTGTGTTCCTGTCACAAAAGATCCTTTAAAAAAAAATGCTTCCGTACACATTTGTGCAAGCAATGATGTTTGGGGTCTATTGTATGGGCAGCGCTAAGAGCAAAATCTTAGCATGGTTTTGGAAGGAAAATAAGCAAAGTCAATAACTCAAATTTAGTTGCTAAAAAGATGTTTCTCGTGAGGATGTTTTGGACTAGCAGGAGATGACAGCTAGTTCCAAAGAAACCTGTAGAGAATGAGATTTCAGTAATTAATGGTGCAGTTGCGGACCAGTGATTTGATGTATAAGTAGAAAGGAAAGGGTGAATTTCATAGCTACTAGAAAGAAATAGCATCAGGATTTTGTGTAAAGCAGATGGGATGAAGGATACAGTGGTGACCCATGTCTGAAAGGTGTAGAGAGGAAGGTAGTGAACAACTGTACAGGTAAGCATTGAAAAAGAAATTCAGGGAACTCCCTATAAGTTTTGGGAAGCTGCAGTAGGCTGCAGGCTCTTAGAGGGAATGAATTGAGTTCTCAATTCCTCCCAAAAAAAGAAAAACAGGGTGATTTACTCAGGTTAGTGTTTCTTATGGACCAAAACTTTCTGACATGGCAGCTCATACCAGGGACAGTGAGAACTCTGCTCCTGTCCCCAGTGTGACTATTAGAGGAAGAGAGAAGTGGTCAGGGCTTAAAGGGTGGAAATGTACCAGGATTGTCAGGTTTTGGAGAAGGGAGAGTTTGTGGAGGCCAGCTGAATGGTGTCTCTTAAGTGCCTTGCTCCAAGCCTCCTCCAGCTGCATATTGTGATGGTGGGTGCTGGGAAACCTGTAGGTATATTTGAGAAAGCTGCAAACGAAGAGTGAGACCACCTTTAACTTATACTTTCTTTTCTCTAGCTATGTTTCATGTATACTCTTACACATCATTTTTGGTTATAGTGTATGAGTTCTTATAAGCTGCACTTCCTTACCATCTGCGACCATTTTCTGACTAATTTACACCCACATATAATGTTCCTTAGCACAACAAATCAGCTTGCTTAAAGATTTGCTTTTGGGCTTGCCTCTTTTTAGAAAGAAAGCAGTAGTCTGATTTTCTACATAATAGTCACACAGCATAAATGGAATGGGAATAATTTGGTTTTCCTCTGCTGAACAAAAGATACTGTGTTTGTTCAAGAACTTTTTATTAAAAAAAAACCCCAACACATATGCCAAGGAATATGTAGCAGTAAGATAACACATGCCTCAGGGAACTCTGTGAGGCACATACCTTTGAAAATATTTTATTTCTGTATTTCTTTTTGAAAAGAAGTGTCAAAATAAGAAAAGGCAACAAGGAGCTATCACTAATGCACCAAATAGATTTTATTTACGACATATTTGCACATAGTGCCTTCTAGTTAAAAAAGACATCATTAATGCCCTGGAATACTAGTACATAAGTTTTAGTGGTTTTGAAGGTGAAAATAACACAGGATAGGCATAAAAATGGAAAATAAGGATCCTGATGTGCAAACAGTTGTACACAAGATGCATTCCCATATGTATGCTCTTACATATATTGGATTGCAGAATTGTGACGCAAGTATGTATGATCTGGGGACAAATGGTTTCAGAATTTTAGAAAAATTCTGCCACCTTTAACTAATGGGAAAAACATCTGCCTGTTTGAAATATACTGTATCTTCAGTCACTCTCCAGCTGTTTTGGAGTTGTTGCATCTCATCCTCTGATGGACATAGGCAATAAGTCCTGTCCTTGATCACACTAAATTTGCACTCGGATGTTTCTTTTGAGTAATCCTGAAATAATATTTTATATGAACTCTGGCTTTTTTCCCTTCCTTCTTCTCCTCCCTGATCTCTAATATAATTTTAGCATAAGCAGAAACCTAAGCATGTTTGCGAAGAAATCCTCCAGAAGATCTTTGCTCCAAAGCAGTGACTATATATCACTTACATGTATCGTATATCTCAGCTGCCTTGTAAAATAGGAAGTCCATCTATAAAGATATAGTCATTGATCACTGGTATTGTTCTTTGCTATTGGTTAACTCTTCAGTTTGTGGCACTCTGATGGTTCCTTGTAGAGTGTGACTGCCTGCCTTCCCTCTCCTCTGTTCTACAGGCAGTGATGGGTGGTTGTCATCTGCTCGCAAGGAGCCCTTGAGCCAGTCTGTATGAGGGGTTCTCCCACCTGAGCCAGAAGTATCTAGTATCTCCCAGTAGCTATCGTCGTCTTCAAACCTGTCCAGCCTTACCTTGTCTGTGCTGCCTCAAAAGGCTGTTGGGTAGCTGTTGATGACTCAAGAAGCAGAAGGTGCCATTGAATCTTTGTGACTGCTTGAAAAGAAGTTTTCAAAGGTATACAAAAAGGAAAGCAAGTTGTATAGATGATTGTAGTTTTCTTTCCTTCAGGTCTTGCCCAGGAATTTTTACAACAAAGAAATACATCTTCATAAATATTTCATAGTGTCTAACATACTTTGGGCCTCCACTGGAGAATCTGAACTGTTTTGTTACATAGGTGTTATGCAGTAACATGCCTATGATGTTGTCTTTACTTCTACGTATGTGTTCTTTTAGGGGTAACAGTAAGGAAGCTTTCTAGTTTTACTGATCTCAGATATAAGACAAACGGTTAATGATGTTATGAAATAATTCTTATAGAACCAGACAGCATTTTCTGACAAATCTGTCTTGGAAGGCTGACTTTGTTTGTTTGTTTTTTGAAAAACACTATTTAAAACATTTCACAAAGGTCAGGAGGTTTTAAGCAACTTGACCATTGCATTGCAACAACATCAATACAATAGGTACATTATATTTTAGTTCAATTCTCAGGTTTGTTTCAGGGTTTTTTTCCCCATTTTATTTCATGACGATATTTATAAATTCCTGTTTTATCACATTTTTTTCTGCAGTCATTCTGTAGGTGAGCAAGTTGTGTGAGTTTTCTGTTTGTTTGCTTGTTTGTTTTACACCTCTGACTGGTCAGTTTAGCAGTTTGAACTCATATTTCAATGTAAGTTTTTCCTTTCCTGGTTTGTTTTGACTGTGTTCATCACCATAGCCCTTTGACACTGAAAGCAGTACCTTTAAGGAAAGAAATAATAAAACTGAAGGTAAAGGCTTTTTAGAGATCTCTTCCAGTACAGTACAGTGAAAAATATTTGCTTTCTACAACCCCCTTCTTGCTCTGGGAGGCTGTGCTGTAAGGCAGCAATTACTGATCTTATTTCACCCCAGTGAAGCACCATTTTGCAAGATAAAATAAGGACTGGTAAGCAGCAGTTTTCTCTAGAAAAGGAGTATCTCTGATGCTATTGCCAGTTCAATGAATGAAAGATGACTCTCTCATTCCCAAAGTTGTTTGGCGAGAGCTGTCTGAGCAAACTTGGGAGATTGCAGGATGAAGCAGCTCACAGAACAGGATTTTTCTAAGTATCATTTTAAAGTAGAGAAAAGAAATTCTCCTGACTCTAGACTTTGCTTGGAGGAGAAGCTGCTGTAGCTGTTCTGCAGTGTGATCTCCAGGAATGCATCCAGGAAGCTCTGAAGCCGTCCTCAAGCTCTTCCTGTGCAAGAAGCTGGGGTGCAGGGGGGTGAAAGAGGACAACGAGATAAAAGCGTGTGTATTTCCAAATATTCCTACACCATAAAAATTTGCCTCCTTTGAGCTATCTCTGACATAGACTACTATCCATAGATAGGAAATCTAAACTCAGTTGTTTCTGTTCTTGAAGTAAAACAGTAAGTAATGAGAGTTATCATGAAGGGAAGTCTAGGTCTCCTGGACTTGGTTTATCAGGCAAGGCTCTGGAGAACTGAGCCTAGAACAGAGCTAAACTTACAATCAGTCCTCCCAGTTTGCAAGTGTAGTGGTTTGTGCCTCCTGGTAAGGATAAGACAAAGCATGAGGGCTGCTACTGTGCTTTCCGCCCCAAAACCAAGCCATGGATGCAGACATTGCTATGCCTTGAGGCTATGGAGGAATGTTCTGTAGCTACTCGTGGGAAGTGTAGCATAATACCATATGTAGCATTGATAAACTTAAACTTAAACTGCCTTTCCTCAGTTGTCATCTTACTCATATTAAAAAAAAAAAAAAAGCGCCAATTCTTAAACTGGATCATTGTCATAATTAAGGCAGCGAAACTGCAAAATGGGGTGGAGGGAGAAGTGTTTCCAGACTGCAGGTAGAATCTAAGTGTGTAGGAAAAACTATCTTACTGGTGTTGAGTATAGTAGTAGATACAGTTGTGTGGTGAAGTCTTCTCCATGATGCCTAATCTGTAAGGGTACAGTTCGATGTAACCTTCAGTTTATGGCAAAGATTCTTGAGTATTATGTGGACAAGTAATCCTTTTGAATTAAATTATCTATTCACAAGTTTAAATGCAGACATGTTCAAATACAATAATATTTTCTTGACTATGTACTACTAATAACTACATAGCGTTCACACTGCTAGTATAGTTATGTTATGCAATATTTAACAATCTTGCCCTTAATTTAGTCTCTTTGTTTAAATCTTATGCCTTCTTCATCACTTTAGATTTTCTTTAAACAATGATTAAAATGAGGTTTTTAGTAAAACACAGACTTAGGAAGAGAGTTTGAAAAGAGGAGGTAAATGTAACTTTTTGGGAGATTTTTAACACCTTTTTTTCCTTCTGTCATTTTAATTTCCCTCTTATTTTCTGATTTCAAACTAGCTGGACCTGGTTCAAATACTCATGCTATTTTGACGATATTTATGGATCAAAGAATATGATTTCCATGGTAACTGCTCCAGGTTTTGAACAAATATCAGCTTTGAAGGTGCTTTCTCTTTTCTGGGTTTGTATTTTGTGCTTATTTGATTAACCCCAGGAGGGATTTAGATCTTGTTTATAAACAGAGGACTTAATTTGAAGAAGAAAAGCAAAGTTCAAAATAAAGTGGAGTGTTCAAGATATTAGATCTAGCTGCAGAGTTCTATCAGATTCTTGCTTTGTCCTTGAGTATTTATAAAAAAGCAATCTTTAGCATAAAAAATATGGTGTTGCATATAATCATGTTATTTCATGGTTTCTAAATAAGTGTTCTGAAAGAGTTATTTTTATTTCTAGTTTTGTGGGCCACTGGCTGTCCATTTGATGGTGATGCATATGATGTGGGTAGATTACATTGTGAAAATGTAGCTGCTAAACTGAATTGAAGAATAAGTGTTCCGAATGTTTGTTTTTTTTCTAATATTACTTTTCCAAGGAAAGAATTGCTATTTTTATCATAGATATTTTTTTTTTTTGGTGTGTGTGATTGCAATTGAAATGTTTCTTGTTGTCAAAAATAAGATTGCAAATGCAATCTTTCATTTTGAGATACATTTTATACTGTGCAAAAGTTCTAGGAATCAAACTTGCGCAAAAGTGACCTGAAAATATTTTAGCGATTGTTTTCACATAGGTCAGGTTGCAATGTAGATAATACAGTTTGAAAGAGATTACTGGAAGAGCAAGTACAACTACTGTAGATATAGCCTGCCTCTGTTGTAGAACATATGGGTGGATGGGATGGAGCAAATTGGATTTTCCTCTTGAGAAGTAGAAGTTGCTCACATGTGGTAGTTGGTAGGCAAGAGCCTTGCTGGCAACCATTTGTTGCCATTTCACGTTTCTGTTAGCAAGTGGTGACTTTCTAACTGTGGGAAGCTTGCTCTGCAAGCACTGATGATGATAACTGAACTTGATTGTTGCTTGCATGTAACAAAATGCTTTAGGACAAAGTTTTCCCATTTTGAATGCCTGCTCTGCCTGCATGTTAGCTCCTACCACTTGCATACATTAATCCTGAAACAGCTGTAATATCCTTGTATGCAGTGTACACAGCACCAGATTCTTCTAAAGGAGTCAGTATTTATTGCCCACCATTATAATAGAAAAAAGTATTACATTCAGAGATTCACGATAAGCATTTCATGAATTGTTGAGAAGTCAGTGATACTAAAAAATAATAGAATCATAGAGTCATTTAGGTTGGAAAAGACCTTTAAGATCATCAAGTCCAACCATCAACCA
>NW_010972641.1:227477-264604 GCF_000737465.1 Haliaeetus leucocephalus | reverse complement strand
CAAGTGCAGGACCCAGCACTTGGCCTTGTTGAACCTCATACAATTGGCCTTGGTCCATGTCTTTAAAGATCAAATAATTCTTGGTAAGGCTCAACTTTTCTGACCATGGTTCAGAAGTGCCGTTGTGTGCATGTGTGTGTATGTTTATGCATTTACCTGCATGCACGTGAACAGTTGTGGGAATACCGACATTTGTCAGTGTAACATTTATTCTTCATTATACCTTGGTGCTGGTATCTCAAGAAATGAGGCAGGGGACTTGTAGGACACAACAGAATGTGATTATTTCATAAGTAAACTTTAATTACATGTCACAAAACATATTCATGAGAAGGCAAAACTGAAGCTGCACAGACATTTCTTAGTTCTCCTATATGTACACGAAATGTCTTCTAGAGAAAAAAAAAATTAAGGTATGCGTTATGAGCAACAATGCCTCCCCGTGTGTTATTGGCAAGGTTAGACATCTTACTTTTGGGCATTGCACGATGAGTTGGGTTATAACTCCTGGGTTATTGAAGTAGCTATAGTAGGTGGAGGCACAAACCTTCTAGAGACAGGTAAAGAGCTGAAATCTGTGCAGAAGAAAGAGAAACTGGAAGGGGGCTTCCACTGTGAACCAGTTCAGTGCCAAACTTGAAGACTTAAGCCCATTTCCTCCTTTTTCCTCCCCCAAATCCACAAGGTAAGGAAGGATGTATGAAGAAATAGGCAGGAATACTTAGAGATCAGTGTGCAGTGTTACAGGGTAAGTATTCTGGTGGGGATGGGAGTCTCAGCACCTGCACCGAGGATGCTTTATTGCTGTTGTTACGCTGTTACACAACGTCATGCAGTGCACTGCAGCAGGCAGTAAATTCACACTGCATATCACCGTGCCATTGGAGGTGAGAAGACCTCAGTGACAGCCTTCAGAATCACAGGACTTACCTTGTTTTACTATTGTACTTGTTCTATCTCTTCATTAATTTTCCATTATGTGTTGGTAATGCATCCACTGAGGCACTGGGCAGTAAGCTCTATTATCCTAGTTGGTTTTGATTAAACGCTGCTCAGAACTTTTGCAGCCTAACAATAACGCAAAGGCACCAGGACAGGTTTTTGGTCTCTTCAGGGAACCACTCTCTAGAAGTATCCCGGTTATGTCGTAGGGAACACAGTGTTGACTAATTTTAATCAGCAGCCTTTAAATAAATGCAGTATATGGATGTGTTTTATGGGACATTAGGGGGAAGAAAAAAAAAAGTCTTAGAATACTTTTCTTCATATTTTTCTATATCGCCACCCACACTGTCAGCTGCTGTCATATTTTTCTGGCTTTGATACTGTTATTCATTAAAGAAAATAACAGAGCAAAGTAGCTTTGGCTACTCAACTCCTCTGTAGTCTTCAAGTTTGTGTGCCATTTTGTGGTACCACATGACTGGGAAGTCCCGGATGTGAACACTAATGTTTTTTAAAAAGCCAGATAGTAACAGGCCTTTCCAGTTTTATTTTCTTATTTTATTTATTACTTTGTTCCTCAGGGAGCTAGGGCGTAACTCTATTTACAATATATTTATTTTCTCAGACCCATACAGAGATGGAAGTGCTTGACAAAATGCTATGAATTTTTCCCTATTTTTTTTTTAAATGTCATTTTGTGTGAGGAAACCAGGCTGATGCCCTCCTATGGGAGGCCTCCTGTACTTGCACAGAGTGTTTTGTCTTTGCTAGACCCAGATACTGCTTTTACTGTAGTCTGGTTACAGATACCACTTAGTAGGAATGAATACAGATTGTAGTTAAGAACTGGAAAAACTGACCAAAGTGTTTTGGTTAGGATTGTTTCACTAAAATTTACATTTGAATTATGATATTAGAATAAAAGAGAATCAGAGAATGTTTTTCAAGCCAATTTCAAGATTTTTAACTGGAAGTGTGAAAACAAGATGGATAACAGTTCAAAAGTCTGTGCAATCAAGCACACGTTGCACTGAGCGTCTTAGGATTTTGATTCATCCATGCAAATATACTCTGGTGTATTCTCACAAAAAAGTTTTGTAAACTGTGGTCAACCTACTAAGGTTCACGAGTTGAAAGTTTGTACTGAAATGAAAAGTCAGGAAACTTCTTTTTTGCAGGTTGTCCACTGATAAGCATGTTTTAAGACTGAACAGGATAAAAAATTTGCTATCACTTCAAGTTTCCATCTAATTTTTTCTCATAATTCTAGCTGTGAAGTATTTCTGGCCTGTTTGAAAAGTTCACTGCTCATATACTTTTTAAAGCCAAGAATGGGTTTTAAAAAGCTTTGTTAGGGTGGTTTCTTTAGTGACATCTTTTTAATATTTGAGAATTGTAAGTCAAATTATGCATAGACATACTTGGTTGATTCAGTCTGTATGTTTTGCATACTAATTTTATCTTGGTAGAGCTGGATAAAATTAATTCAACTGAGTTACCTTTGATGTTTGTATGAGTGCTGAAGTAAAACTGCTCTTTTCTAACTCAGGAGCTGAATAATTTCTAAAGGGATGCTCTGTGGTGTGCCATGCACCTCAGCTCCTTGTAAGGTAAGAGGGAACTACAGATACATAGCACTTCGGTCACATCAGGGACACCCTGGTATGCTATTTTTGCAGAGTAAACCTTACTAATTTCCTTGCTAAAGGGTAATATTTTTGAATCTTGGCTAGAGTATCCTGATTTTTTTTTTCCATATATATATATATAAACGTCCTGTTTTCAGAAACAGATACAATTAGCAAACAAAGTGTTTGCTGATTCCTCTTAAGTAGTGTTGAACTATTTCTGTTGAATAGAAAATTCAGTGTTTCAGGTCTATGTACAACTGAGTTAGCACCTAAGAAGTGGGTTGTTTTGACTTCAGGAGAGACAATAGCATACAGAGACTTTAACCTTTAGGTCATTTGACTGAACGCTGCCCAATTTACCATAGATCAGAAGTTATTTGTATGTGATGGCTTCACTGGCGTGTGTGAAATGAGTTAGTGGCTTCAGTTTGCTTCACAGAGGAGAATTCTCCGTGTTGCAAGTGGCAAAAGCTGTTGATGGCTCTTCCAGCAGAGATGTTAATGTTTGTGAATGGAGGCAGATGCCGTCCTTCTGTGCAGGAAGGACATAGACAAGGAAGAGTAGGGACACTCATGCTGCTGTTGTCTGATCCCTACAAACATACAGCGGATGCCAGTGCTGCTACACTATCGAGACAAAAATGCCTCTGTTATTTAAATTTGACGGAAGGAAAAATAGTGACTAAAATGACTAAATGAGGAATAAATAATGACTAAGGAGTAAGATCTAAGTTCTACCCTGTGCTGAGCCTGTATTTGTGCTACTCTGGGGGTCCCTGAAACTGTGAAACTGAATAAGGAGCTACATGGGTTCCCTGGGCTTAGAGAAGCTGTGAGCCCTGCCCAGCACCCTGGCCCTCTGTGGCATTATCTGTTCCTGATTCTGCTTTGTCTCCCACTCCTCGGTCAGTAGCAGCAGTTGGTTCTGAGCAGTGGCCTGCACCCAGGCTGTGCTTGCTGTGCTAGCTAGTGGTGTAACGCTGCTGACTGCAGCTTGTTTGCCACTGTTTTTCACAGGCACTATATTGCAACTAGTGCCTGTATCTAAAGAACTACTTCAGTCTTTCTGGTTCCCTGTTGAGAAACTACCATTTGCTCATGCAGAATCACAATGCAAAATGTCAAGTCATTTTGCATTTGCCAGGATCTGGGGAGGAAGGGAGAAAGCCCCATAACAGAAATAACTTTTATGAGGGTGAGCCAAGCCAGACATTTAACTCCTCTTCATCGTATGGTTTTATTATGTAATGCTTTAAATACAGAAGAGAAAGACAGGTGGCAGTCAAAGAGCAGGAGAGGACACCAGCCATCAGAGAACAAGACCAGGTGGTCCCTAAGCAGTGGAGATGAATACAAGGGATGGAATACAGCCACAGATGTCGTAACATTAACGGAAGTGTACAGGGCTGACCCAAATACAATATTGTTAAGAGCAGATATAGGGTTTATGCCATGTAATATCTTCTTTCCCTTGCTCTTTTTCTCTCTCTCTGTGTTGTTTTGAATCCATTTTCCTGTGTGGCTCCAGGATTACTGTGATTTCTTTCCCTTGGGGATTGGCTTTCTATTATTTTTGGCTGCCATGTACCTTTCATTTTTGTTTTAGGTTTAATAGAGTCTAGGCATTGACGTAAAATAGCCTGAGACAGTTGCATTTTTTCACAAGCCATAAGCTGTTACATGTCCTGTTTATGGCAGTGAAACTGGTATGAGACTAGGGGTATTAGATAATTACAGACAAAATTATTTGGATTTTTGTTAATTCTGTAAATGTACAGAGTAAATAGCTATCCCTAGGTCACACGAACTAATTGTTCAGCACTTCAAAAATAAATAAATAAAAAATAACAAGACTTCAACTTCTCCAGTTACATAGCTGGAGAATCAGATCATGGAGATGCTGTTTCACGTTGACAAAACATTCTTGTTTACAGCCCTACAAGTCTCAAAGTTATCAGTTTTTTAAATAGGCAATGTTTCAACTGGCTTTAGATATTTCTTTGTATTAGACTAGATGAGCTTCACTGGAGAGTCCCAAATAGCCAATTTCTTCAATTCTTGCAATGAGGAGTTCAGGACAATGCAGTTTGTTTAGTTTTGATAGCAGTAATGGTACAAGAAAAATAAGCTCATCTAAGTCAGTGTCAGATCTATGCCATTTGAACACATCCCCTTGAATCTCTCGCTAGCTGTCTCTGCATTTGTACTGTCTTCTTGCTGTTGAAAGTCTGTTTACTTCACTATGTTGTTTTGCTTGTAAGGTTGTAACAAGGCTAAAGGACTTGATTCTCCAAGCTGCTAAGTACCTCTTGTGTTGTGCTGTACGCCCTCAATTTCTATTGCTTGAAGCACTGAATACCTTGCAAGATCCTACCATTCTAGACAGAGGAATGCACTTGAAGTGTTTTGCAATTCTCTGATGAAAGTCACTATAGCCTATAGAAGTGCCAGGTACAATTATTATTACTATTCAGGCATTGTACCAGTAGCATCTATTTCTGTGTTTCACTTACCCTTCAAAAATTTAGAGAAATGGTTCTCTGTCACCAGAGGTGAGAAGGTTTTTCGTATCTCTATCATCCCACACTTTGTACCTGCTACTTATTTGTCTCTGTTAAAAATTATTCCCCCTACTTCCTTCTGAGACCTTGATAGGTGGAAGTTTTTAAGAATTAAAACCAGAAGCAACATTTTTTACAAAGATACATACATATCTATTCTGTTCACTTTTCCTCCTCCTAAAGTGCAAAGTCTATATGAATAATTATCCTAGTAGTAGTTTTTCAGTCTCGCCATAACAGGAGTTTGTTGAAATTTCTTTGAACTTCTCACAAGAAGTAGCCATATTTGAACATTTCAAATTGACTTTTTCAAAATGATCTAAACATGGAAATTGTATCTTGTCGTCTTGTGTAATAGCCTTGGAGAAAGTAGTCACCATTGTCAGGTCCAACCGCAAAGTCAGTTTTTAACAAACTGAATGCTCTGATACAAGTGACTTTCATCTCAATCATCTTGCTCACTGAAAAATTGAACCACTACTCTAGGCTCTGCCTCTAGTCAGTAGAGAGGGCAAGCAGCTCCATAGGGCAGTTCATTCCCTACAAAAGACCTATTTTAGGATGGATTGAGTTTCTCTCTGGAGGCACTTATTTGTCTTGACTATGGAGATACATAGATAATAAACCTAAACTAGACACCCATGTTTCAATGTTAAAAAATAACCCGTGTTGATTCTCACCCTACAATCTTCTATTATCACAACCATATAATATGCTTTTGGCATCTGAGTTGAAGAGGACCGTAATTAGTCATTATTTCTGAATCATTACTCAAGTGAACCTTTATGGGAATCGTTTCTGATTAATGATTGCAGGATCAAGATCTGTGAGAATGTCTGTAGAAGAGACTGTGATCTCTGCTGCTTTAATGAGTTTTAGTTCTGAGATTCATTATCTCTGAGCTGGCCTTGTGAGTGGCCCTGAAAAATGATTTCTCTCCAAAGTGTGCCGCTAGCACTGAGCTGGATAAGTATTTGCGTGGGGCTCTTGCAAACTTACTTTTCTTTTATTTTCTGATTTTTTCTTAAAGTGGAGTCCACCTTTGTTTCTCTTAGCATACCTCTTTGTTTTCCTTTTGTAGAATGTGTGAGAAACAGTGGTAGAAACATGTGATTATATTTTTGGCTATGTAAATCAGAGTAGCTTCACTGGCTGAAAACATTGTCCTACTGTTTCGTTAAAAGATGAAAGCTGTGATTGTTTGAGGTCCTTTCTTTACACTTGTACGTATGGTGCTCCAGTGCAGGAGACTTGTTCTTGTTGTCTAATACTGAAAATGGGGAATCCTGTGTGAGTCTAATTTCTGCTGTTGATATAGCTGAAGTAAGTATGCCAAGAGGATGTATGAATAATAATTGTTAGAAATATTAGATGGTTGAATTGGAGACAACTGAGAATTTAATGTAAATTTAAAATTTATCTGTACTGTAAATGTAGTCAGTCTCATAAAAGTATATATGAATAGTGGAAAAGATATTAAGACAATTTTCTCAGATACTAGTGGGGACTTTTGTTATTTAAGGTGTTGACTTTTGACAAAATAAGAACAAACCTTAATGGCAAGTTCTTATACCCTCTGAGGTTTCATTCTCTTCTAGCATTTCCTTTGCTTTTGCTGCTAGATAGGTACTTCAGATCTTAGCAGTAGGGTCTCAAATGTTAGTTTTCATTTCCGAAGCAGTTGGTCTGGAATGAAATAAACCAGAGATCACTCCAATTCCTTTTTTCCTCTTTTTATCTTTTTTTTTTTTTTTTTTTTTTTTTAATTCTCCCCACCTAATTGTTTCCCTCCTCCTCCATAACAAATGCCATCCTCTCTGAAAGGTCATCATCTAGGAACTTAGTGATCATCATTCTGCAGCAGGTAGCTTGACTGATAGGTCTCTGATTCAGGCTGTGAAGTACAGGTTGGGTTTTTTTAATCTATAAGCACTTGCTCTTTGCTAAAGCCCAACAATGTGTGTGTGCACTCCTTTTTTTTAACCACAGTGCATTTTAGTACAATGGGTTAATGTCACAATTGTGTGAATTTGACTTCTTTAAATCCGCTTTTATTTGTAAACATCCTGTCATGGAAAAATCCTCCATCATTTAGTCACAAAAGGATGTTGGGGGTTTGGGGGTTTTTTTGGTCGTTTTTTTTTTTTTCCCTCATTTAATATTAGCTTAAACACTATTAGTTTTAAAAAGATTTTTACTCTTGTATCAGGTGACAATCAATCTCTTCTGCCTTAATGATGTACTGCTGAGATTTGAAATTTGCATCTACAGTCAAGTAAGAATGCCAACTGCCTATGGCTGGGAGAGGTTTGGGTTCTGCAGGTTTCTACATTGACATTATAGAGATGTTTACTGCAATAATCACATTAACATGGTATTTTAGATAGAAATCAGAGAGTGACTCTTAGTCTCAACCTCTGTGTTGTCTTTTATTTCCAGTAAGGCTGTCTGGCCAAACCCACTTTGAAAAGTAGCACACTTAATTTCCCTTAAAAAAAAATGAATGGGAAAGATTAAAAACAAATATTTTTTTTCCTTGACAGCTGCCTATAGCAATGTCTTTCATAGATTTCCCTTTCTTTATTTTTCACAGAAGGAAAGCAAAGACTTAAAACTCAGAACATCTTAAGCACAAGATGTAGAATGTAGTAGTTTTCTGAATGGGATCTTAGCTCTGTCCAGGCCTGTTTACTGCAGTGGTTTCCAGCTGCTTCCCTCAAAACTGTTCTAGGTGAGAGAGACATTAGGAAGCAGTTGCACATGTAAAACTAGAATTTGTAGTGCTGTTTACATTTCTTTGCCCAAGAGACTTGTAGTAGTATCGTTGAGTGTGTGTACACATAAATATAAATACATATATATATGCATATGTAGTCTTCTGCTCCTGACTCTTAAACTTGTATTGTTTTTGTTCCCCTTGTAGCTATGTTAGAATTACCCATTCTTAAATAACGTGGTAAACTGTCACGAGTGTCGTTTTATAAGCTAACTGGAGACTACAGAAAGGAAAAAAAATCTCTAAACATTGATGGACCTGGCTGGTCAAACTTCAAATTTCCCTACCTGTATTAGTTGAACAGAAGACTTCATTCTTCTGGGAAGACAATTAAATGCTTTTTCACCTTTGTGAATTACTAAATTGACAGAAAAATACCAGAGGGGAAGTGCATATTAGCTAGTTAATAGCTGCTGGACAGAAAGAATTTGTAGAATGCTTCATACAAAACCAATGACATCATGTCTGCTAACCTCAAATGGTATATGGGAAGGAATTTCTCAGATCCCTTTATTTCTATATTTATGTTAAATCATGGAATCTCTATAGTATCAGTACTATATATAAGACTATGTAATACTGTGAATGATGCTGGCTAAATGGTTTACAGGAACACTCTGAGCTCAGATTTGGATAGACTGTCCTCAGTATTATTGTTTATTCAGGTTGGTTTATGTTCTAATCTTTCTTACACTTATGCAAATACAAAAGTTGACATAAATGAGACCAAACCCTGAACAGTTAGTTTGAACTAGTTTTCTGCTTTTAAAATACAAGATATTCATAGGAGCACTTGAAGAACACTTATTTCTCTCCTTTCACCTTACCTTTAGTAATAGTATTGTCGTGGTTTCAGCCCAGCCACTTGCAAACTGTTTTTTTTTGGTAACAAAACACCACGCAGCTGCTCGCTCACTCCCCCACCCCCCTGCAACCCTGGCCATGGTGGGACGAGGAGAAAATAGAAAGGCAGGATCGTGGGTCGCGACAAGGACTGGGAGGGATCACTCACCTCTTATGGTCGTGCGCAAAAGACAGGCGCAACTTGGGGAAGAAACCAAACCAATTTAATTTACTACAAGTCAAAACAAACCAAGGCTATTAGGAAGCAAAACCAAACCTGAGAACACCTTCCCCCAGCCCTCCCTCCTTCCCACCTCAACCTCACTCCCGGTTCTCTCTCCCTCCTCCCCCCGGCAGCGCAGGGGAACAGGGGATGGGGGTTGGGGTCAGCTCCCCACACCTGGTCTCTGCCGCTCCTTCCTCCTCAGGGGAGGAGGACTCCTCACTCGGCCCCTGCTCCGCCGCGGGGTCCCTCCCGCGGGAGACAGCCAGTCCTCCACGAACTTCCCTGGCGTGGGTCCTTTCCACGGGCCGCAGTTCCTCACGAACTTCCCTGGCATGGGTCCTTTCCACGGGCCGCAGTTCCTCATGAACTTCCCCGGCGTGGGTCCTTTCCGCGGGCTGCAGTTCCTCACGAACTTCCCTGGCGTGGGTCCTTTCTGCGGGCCGATCTTCAGTCACAGCCTGCTCGAGCGCGGGCTTTCCCATGGAGTCACGGCCATCCTGGGGGGCCTCCGCTCCCCCGCTCCCCTCCATGGGCCGGGGGGACACAGCCTGCCGTCTCCCCACGGGCTGCGGGGGGGGCATCCACCTCCTCAGGCGCCCCTCCTTCCTTCCTCACGGACCTCGGTATCTGCAGAGGGGTTCCTCTCCCATTCCAATCCCCCTACTGACTGCACGTTCCCCTTCTCAAATCTGTTCTCCCAGAGGCGCTACCACCGTCGCTGACGGGCTTGGCCTGGGCCAGAGGCGGGTCCGGCTTGGAGCTGGGGAAGCTTCCAGCAGCTTCTCACAGGAGACTCCCCTGCGGCCCCTCCATCACCACCAAAAATATCCCTGCGCCACACAAACCTATAACAAGTATATAACTTAGCGATAAACTGGGGAACCTTGAAGCTGTCTGATTTTTCAGCAGGCAGGTGGTCTTCCTTTGGCAAAAGTTTTGAGTCTCATGCATTACCATGAGGCAATCTTGAAAAATCTTAATCTTTATTTAGAATAACAAGCAATTTGCAGGGTTCATGCAGTGGTAGCATAAAACCTTGTAAAACCAGGTATGAAAATGAACAGTATGATATGAAAGAATAAAAATGTTTGTATTCTGCAGTTCAGTTGTCTTCTAATGAGCAATTCAATTAAGTTTGGCCTTGTTAAATAGGTGCTTAAAAATAAGTCAAGTGATGCCGTAATTACAATCACAGAAACCCAAATCCCTCCCTCTTTTAAATAGCAATCAAAATATTTATGTTGAGAAGTTGTTATTCTGGAGCTTTTTGTACATATTCTAAAATCATTAGGCAGCTAAGTCAAGAAGAACTCAATGTGCAAAAACACAGGGTTGAGAGGATTAAGGAGGTATTCAATGCAAATCCATCAGTATCTCAGTTTCAAGACTCCACAGGAGAATGATTTAAAGAGTATGTAAGTTTATAATAGGAACAAATTATACTTTTACCAAATTGTAAGCAAATTGAACATAAAAAGTGAATAATGACATTTCACACAGGGTATTTGTTTCCAATTAATTCAGAAAACTTACCCAGCTCTAAAGTAATAGATGATACTTAAGTGAGATATTAGTAATGAATACTGATTTCTGGACAGTGCATTGTACATCTGATCATGAGAACATTGGCTGTAGTTAATTGACAAATTACTAGGTTCCCCCCCTTTTGTTTTACTGTTGGTCAACAGTTTTTCCCTAGGACAGCAACATTAAGTTAAAGAGCAAGAGCAAAACGTAAGAGACACTGTCTACAGTGTTCTACGGCGTGGCATTTGGTTTAACTTAAGCAGTGTCACAGGAGCTGATAGCTCATTTACCCATTGCCATTTGGAATTTGTAAAGCAATCTGTAAACAGCTTCTCTGTTTTGTGAAATTCCACTTGCTTCAGCAATGAGAAAGAGTTCGACTTTGGTTTATCTCCCTTTGTCTTTCTTGCTGTTAGTAGTGATAATGATGGAGCATGTCATTCAGTTCCCTTCAAACTTATACCTGCTTTTATTTGGCAAGGCACTGAGCTGCATGGTCAAGTGATCCTGGAATGAAACTGAAGAGCTCAGCTGAATGGGGCCCCGATCAAAGCTTGGAGTTTAGACTCAAACTTCACTAGAGAAAACAAAGCAGGAGAATGAAGTTGCCTTGAAAAGGAGGGGAGAGAGGAGTTGGGCCAGGCAGCTCTTTGACTGGGGTCAGTGGAGCCTGTCCCTGTCAGATCTTTACCGAGTATCACCTGAGAAAAATCTGAAAGCATGGCCTGTGCTTCAGCTAAGAGTTACATGGTAGAGCAAGAAAAATTAGCAGCTCTTCATTTGGCATCCTCCTGCCTCATGCTAGGAAAAGACTGTACTACACTTTTTAATGCTGGTTTAACTCAGGGAAGAAATAGTATGCCCATGTACAAAAATGTCTAGTTGGAAGGGCAGTAATGCTAGACTGCAGCAGAAGAGTCTACATATTTCAGTAACAAATTTAATTGTGCCACTAAAGGATTTTTGCCCTACTCTTTTGCATAAAGTAGGATGTCTTTATTGTGAATGCTGTAAACTAACGCTCCTAACTTAGAAATCAATTTAGTCAGTGTAGCTGTAGTGCTACTAACTACAATTTTCTTACAGATTAGTTCAGTAGAAAGAAAGATAAAGTGTTACTACTTTAAAAGCAGAAGCCAAGATCTGAGATTTCTGAGATATCCATATCTGTAGTGCCTCTCTCACGTGGTTTATCTGCTTCCTGGCCATGTCCAGCACTTTTGGATGTGCAGAAACCTATTTGGAGAAACCCTGCAGTAGATTCTAGTGCTGTCATGCTTGAAAGTCCCAGATGAGAATTGAAAATCTTCAGACTTATTGATGTAACTTCTCTGCATAGAAGAGAAAGGTATAAAATGCTTAGGAAAACTCTGTTGAACAGTAGCTTTAATTAAGGCTACATTCACTAACTTAATGTCTAAATTATGACTGCTTTTGTCCTTGAAGATACATGTGTGTGCAGCATACTAGTACCATATAATTGTACTGTTAACGGAGTCTCTTCAAGAACCTCCAAGATATTATTATTAATTTGTTGGGCAATAATATCTGAATTTTAGAAAGGAATCACAGAGTCAGATATGACAAAATCTGTGTTATTCAATCTTATATAAGCACAAATTTCAAATTTGCCCTCTAGCTGTAATTGTGATGTAGGTGAGTATCAGGACTCTGTGTGTGTGCACCTAATATCAGTTCCATGGCTCTGTGCATAGATGGGATGGTGGACCGACTGGAGGTGGTTCACAACTTCTAGCCAGCTTCCCAGCAAAGCATTTGACTAATGTATGCAAGAGTTTTCCAGATTAAAATATTGGACAGTCCCGGAGACTCCCTCAGGCAAGCTCCTGCTGTGCATTGCCCAATTGATTAAGAACTGTTTCTGTGCTTAAATATGTTGATTAACATGCTGTGTGGAGAATCTGGCAGTTCCAGTGATTTCTCTGCAGGAGGAACTGCCTAGAATTGACCAGACTGAACATAATAATATTAAGTAGTCAGCAGAAACTGTTCTATGCAGTTGTGGGATAGAGGAGAATCAGAGGTTGGAATTTAAAAGTAATGGTGACCATTAAAAAAAAAATAATTCCCCAACCCCAAAAAGAAACAGATGCAAAACCCACCCAAAACACAACAGCTTGAGATACAGAGAGTAAGGTCTCATTGTTGAATCCAGAAAAACTTGCTTCATGTAGATGAGAGAAACTACTCAAATGGCTTGACTTGGTATAGTACATGTTGTAGGCACTGAACTTTATACGTGAGTTTCACTATCATTTTGTCTGATCTGTACTTATTCTAATCACCCTTAATTATTTTTCTTGTGCAAAGTGTTTCAGATTACTTAGATTTTATGGTGGTTCTCTTCCAAATTTACCTTGTGTTACCACTGTGACTGTTGGTTTCTGATCCTTTGGGAAGAAAATTACATAAGGTCTCTTATTACTAACATCTAATTGACATTTTATTCATATCATTTATTTCAATTGCAGGACTTAAATCACATTTAAACAGCAATTATTTTTCCAATACTGTATGTTACCAGCTATGTAAGCAATACATCCTGCATTACAATGAGTTCATTTAAAGGAAGATGATGCTGATCAGGGAAAGAATGTTTGCAGAATAATTTGGTAGAGTGGGGATACTGAGTGGATTGTGAGGTGGTTTGGGTGTTTCTGATCATGTGAAGTCAATGTAATGTTATTAAAATACTTAAGATAGGATAATCTGCACTAGAAACTTAATACAAAAATAATGTATGACATGGGACTTAAATATAACTGAGTCTCTGACTGCTGTGCCAAAGTGTTTTGACACTACACCGAAGCATCAAATCCACTTGATTCTTGCTCTTTCTTCTGAAATTATTACAAAATGCTAGTAGTGATTATTGTACTGTGAGCACTTCGTTGCTAGGCACTGCCTTGAGGCTGATGGTAAGTTCCACATATACCATCAGATAGTTGAGATTTTTTTAAAAAATATAGTTCAATTTGTAAAGCAAAATTACTCTGTAATCAGATCAGACAGTGATCAGGAATTGGAGGTCTCATTGTTATTAGTTATGCTTTGCTGTTTTCTTTGTGGACAGATTTTCACTGGTTTCTTTTCCACTGGGGAAGAAGAAAACTGGTTAATGGAGAAGAACCTTGTTGTAAGCTTCAAACCTCATTGTAAAGGTACTTAAAACATTTGGACAGTGACATAATTAATGGCAACAGCAGCAATGCTAGCAGCAATGTTAGAATAGCTGAAAAAAAGTGAATAGATCGTTGCTCCTCTTCTGTTTGCTTATGTGATGGAAAGAGTGATGTAATTATCATGCTTCTTAGGAGCAAAAGGTGGAGGGTCCCAGGTTTTGCTGTGATACATTTGCGTAGTTAATAACCAAAAAAAGTAAAGGGAGTGAAGTGTCCTGGAATTGCTGGGATTGGTTCAAGCTGTGTAGGCCTTGTGGAGCAGCCTTTACCTGTACAGGTGAGGTGAGCAGCAGGTAAATAGCATTCTGCTGTCCTCGAAGAACTTGTGTGGTCACATGTAATTCATTTGTGTGTGCGGGCTGGATAATCATACAGTTACATGTGAGTTATACTTCGGCACAGCAATTATCTCATAACTCTCTCAAACACGGTGGTGCTCAAATGACACCTTATTTTTAGATTTTAACACATGCAATTTATGTGCATCATACCTGAGGTTGATTTTCCCTTTGGCAGTTGGTGAGGTATCTGACCAGACTGCATTTTTCTGTCAATCCATGTTTTTATTTTTGGACTTTCCTGAGCAAAATATGCTGAACTTTCTAAACCGATCAATTTTTCTCATGAGTTACTACTGGAAGAAGATGATAATTGTTTTATCAATACAAGACACAGTCAGTTGCATTTCAAATACCTTCAAAGCTAGTTATCCATTCACACTTTCAGGCAGCTGGTTATTGTTTGTGTTTGATTTTGGCACTTAGTGAGTTATTAGTAATAGATGTGTAATACTGAATAACTTCCTCTGCTCAGGAGCGGACGGGCTTTAAGCTGAGCTCCCAGTGTGAGCCAGGCCATATTTTGGGCAGATAAGCAGGAGAATTGCTGGAGAGGAGGATCACTGCCCCACAGTCCACACCTGGCCTTGCAGCCAGCTCTGGGGGTTGTCTCATACAGCTGTCCTCTGAGAAGAAAATGAGAAGGTTGACAAATAGCTGATGATACACTGAAGATTTGCACACTTGTCAGAACCAAGGAGTTTTTCCTTTCCTAAGGTAAAATCTTGATAACTACTCTTGAATTGTTCCTAAAGACTTGTCCCAGCAGGGGTGATGGGCAGGGACCTGTTTCTAAAGGGTTCTCACTAGCTGGCATTTGGGCTTCTAAGGGGTGCCAAAACATTTGTCTCGAGTTGATCCTTGTTTGTTACAGCAGCAAGTATGCTAGTGAAAGCAAAACCTTCTGCCCTTTGACCCAGAGTCATGCTTTTTGAGGGCATAACCAATGTATCCATTTGGAAATCTTCCAGGTATTACTCTGCTATCTGTCTGTATGTTTATACAAATGAGACAGTTTCTTGTAAACTATCAGAGTATATGCTTCATGTAGTAGGATAACAATATGTGTACTCTCATCTAGACTAATACTCTTCTGTGGTGATTCAAAGAGTGATAATGGAAAGTAAACCTGTTCAAAGTAAATGTGAAAGTTTGAAAGCCACTCAGGAAACTTAAGGCACTAGTTTTTAATAGAATTAAGTACCAAAGATTGCTTAAAAGACCAACCTGTTCCCCCAGCAAAAAATAATTTAAGTTAGCGTCAGATAAGGTGACTGGAGGTACTGGAAGACAATGCCCAAAATAATGCCCATCTTTTAGAAAGATCTAGATTTTGCATTGTTAAATTGCTGATTTGGCCTTGTGGTGGTTGTGTCATTGATTTGGTGGAAGGAACTGCTTAGCATGCTGTTATGGGTTTGTGTGGCGTGGGGGTATTTTTGGTGGTGGTGGAGGGGCCGCAGGGGAGTCTCCTGTGAGAAGCTGCTGGAAGCTTCCCCGGCTCCAAGCCGGACCCGCCTCTGGCCCAGGCCGAGCCCGTCAGCGATGGCGGTAGCACCTCTGGGAGAACAGATTTGAGAAGGGGAACGTGCAGCCAGTAGGGGGATTGGAATGGGAGAGGAACCCCTCTGCAGATACCGAGGTCCGTGAGGAAGGAAGGAGGGGCGCCTGAGGAGGTGGATGCCCCCCCCGCAGCCCGTGGGGAGACGGCAGGCTGTGTCCCCCCGGCCCATGGAGGGGAGCGGGGGAGCGGAGGCCCCCCAGGATGGCCGTGACTCCATGGGAAAGCCCGCGCTCGAGCAGGCTGTGACTGAAGATCGGCCCGCAGAAAGGACCCACGCCAGGGAAGTTTGTGAAGAGCTGCGGCCCGCGGAAAGGACCCACGCCAGGGAAGTTCGTGGAGGACTGGCTGTCTCCCGTGGCGGAGCAGGGGCCGAGTGAGGAGTCCTCCTCCCCTGAGGAGGAAGGAGCGGCAGAGACCAGGTGTGGGGAGCTGACCCCAACCCCCATCCCCTGTTCCCCTGCGCCGCCGGGGGGAGGAGGGAGAGAGAACCGGGAGTGGGGTTGAGGCGGGAAGGAGGGAGGGCTGGGGGAAGGTGTTCTCAGGTTTGGTTTTGCTTCCTAATATCCTTGGTTTGTTTTGACTTGTAGTAAATTAAATTGGTTTGGTTTCTTCCCCAAGTTGCGCCTGTCTCTTGCGCACGACCGTAAGAGGTGAGTGATCCCTCCCAGTCCTTGTCGCAACCCACGAGCCTGCCTTTCTATTTTCTCCTTGTCCCGCCGTGGCTGGGGTGAGTGGGCGAGCGGCTGCGTGGTGCTTTGTTACTGGCTGGGCTGAAACCACGGCACATGCTCAGAATGACAAATTCCACCATCTTAAAAATGACACAAAGTAGTGCTAATTTGGCAGTGATGGGAATGTGTGCTGTAAGCGTGGCTGACTAACCTTCTTCTTTCTCCGCTGTGCTCTAGTGCTGTAAAATCATTTGCTGCGGATGGTCAAAGTACAGCTGTTCAAAGCTTGAAAGAATTTTTTTGTTGTTTTGTAAATAAAACTTTTTTTTAATTAATCTACAAAAGTTAAGATACATGATGCTTACTGACTTATATTCAGTGCTGTGTTTCAGCAACAATTTAGTAATGAATATACATGAGGAACCATAAATTAGATGGACTGTACTTGTCTCTGAGTGACTGTATGTATAACTCTGATGTGCCCTTACTTGATTCTTTGCCTACTCAAAGCTCACTGCACTGTTGAGGGATGTTTATTTTCTGTTAGGCTGCTTTATAAACCTAATTAAATGCTTGTAAATTGTAATTATTAAAACTTCAGCCAGAAGGTTTATGCGCTGATGGAATTTGATCTTTTTGGACATACTAAATTTGATTTAAAATTTTATTTTCATCCTCTATATTTCCAGCACTTAAAAGTTGAACAATGTTTCTGAAAAAAGGAATAACCTAAATTACAGTCTGGTAAAACTTAGTCTATCTGAAACTAAGGACAGAGCTTGGCAAAACCATTTATTTTCTGTGCTTATTCACTCCAGCCTTTGTTAAAATCTGAAAATAACAGTGTTGAATTTTAAGTAGGTATCTTAGGCTTTTCTTACTGTTCATGAAACAAAAAGGAAAGTAGAAAGCAAACAGCCATGTAAAATAAAAGCATGGGATAGATAGGGAAAGTTTGACCTGATTAGATTATATTGTATAGTGTATGGCTCAAGAATATCAAGAGCTATCAGCCTCTCTCTTTCAAAGCTTCAGCTCTTTCCATTTAAAAAATTATGAACCATCTAGGAAAACATAAATTTCATTTTAGTATTTGATATAAGTCAGAGCTCATAATAAACCACTTGCAACCCAGTGTCACTTCCAAACAACTTACTGTGTGAATTGTAAAATGCAATTTTTGAAAGAATTCAGGCTTCTTTTAGAAAATGAAGCAAGATGTACATACGTCTGTCTAAAATGAGTTTACATAGAGAGTTTGGGGATTCTCCCAGAGGAAATATCACAGCAGTTTCATATCAGAGTTCCATGCCATACATAATGCTAACTTTTAGTGCATATCTCTATTCATTTTGTAGTCTTCTAGCTATTATATTCAGGAATATATGCAAAAATGTGACCCTCTCACTATTTAGAGTAGACCAATAGGTTATATTTCTGCTTTCTATGTTGGAATAACGTTTAGAACATTAAACATAGGAACATCTTTTATGCTTTTTTTTTTTAATTTACTGTATCCACACAATTTCAATAAAATTCTATGTTAATTTAACTGCAATCTGTATACTTGAACTAAAATATGTACTTTGCTTCAGTAAGGGCTGGAACTTTAACTGAATGGATTCCATGTGCTTAATGAAATGTACAGAAGGTGGATGCAACTACACTAGTCAATTTGGTTCATCTATCTGTTTCACAGGAAATAATTGCCATGATGCAATCATAGATTTTTAAGAACATAGGAAATTTGTTCCTGGGTCGGGCCAGTAAACTCCTGTGCCCCAGTGTGCTGTCTGCAGGAGTAGCATCAGGAAATGTTATCTAGTACATTATCTTGGACAGTTTCTGCAGGCTATTTTCCTCATACTCCCCCAGCACACAGCAACGGCTTTGACAGGAAGACTGAAAATCTAAACAACATTTTCAGTCTTCCAAGACCAAAAACCGCCTCCCAGATACTTTCCAGTTCCTTTCTCTGACAATTTTTTTTTTTTTTTTGACTTTTCATGGTCCTTCACTGTCATGTGTATAAGCTCCCTGTTTTCAGGGAGGGAGGAGACAATAGCACTGGCTATTTACACTGGCTCAGAGTTATCTAATGTCAAGTTAACTATCAGTTTGTGTGTTTTACCAGATCACTTTCCACATCATGGTGCTAGTAGAGACTAGCTTCACTAATAAAGTAGTTAAACATTACATTTTCTTAAAAATTCTCTAATAACAGGAACAAAGAACTGCAAATGTTCTTTTGTTCTTTTAAAATACTTCAAGTAAATAGATGGACCAGCATTTCAAAGACATGAAAACGTTAGCCTGTTATTGTATTGGCATGTAGCCAAATCCTTCGTGCTGGAAACATTTAATACATTTGGATATGTACAGATATGCATACAGCTGTAACAGAGATTGATGCTATACAACGAAATAGAAATGGGAAGAATAACATAAAATATTGAAAATGAAGAGTATTAAATATGGGGCAAATCTTCTAGGAGCTGCTCATTCTTAGGCAGATGGAAGAAAAATTGGAGAAAGATAACTTAGCTGCTTCCAAAATATTAACTCACATCCTCCTTTCCCTCTTGAATAAGGAGTATTTTATTCATTTTCCTAGACAAGATTCCTACTAATATGTAATGTTTAGGCTTTAATATACAGTTAGGAAGTACCATGCTGTGGAGCCTTTTATTGACTGGGTCTTCTTAATAGTAATGAATCAATATGGTGCTGATGGGGTGAGAGGGCTGTGCAGGCTGTACAGTTTGTGTAGCTGCAGGGCCTGAAAATAAGTTTGGTGGTTTTTGTAACTGTGCTGTGGGAGTACAGGGAGCTTGAGAATGTGACTGATAAGCAGCCAGATAATAGACTAATGATCAGAACATCAGAAATCCATCAAAAAGAAAGCAAAGGTTTACACTAGGCATGTATTGTCTCAAATGAGAAGCAGCACAGAAAATATCCAAAACTATATGAATCTAAGCATGAATTGATCACATTGTGCTTTTAATGACTGGTGTGCACGTGCATGCTCAGCTTCTAAGCAAAATCAATTAATTTAAAGGTGCATATGTGGTAAGTTGTGGAAAATACAGTAGCAGGAGAAGTTTTTGATTAAAGAACTGATTACAATATATAAAGGTGAGGTGTGGGCCAGATTCTTTAAATTTGCATGCTGGATAGCCCATTTCCCCTGAGAGCTACTGAATGATTTGTACAAAGTATGCAGCCTGCTTTCTGCCACCATTAGCATTTGGTTTTAGCATTATGCTGCTTTGGTCTGAAGTCATATCTGGCTTTAAAAAGTTAAAAGATGGATATAAATTCTGATAATATTTGGATTTCTACATTCATAACAATGTCTTCCTGTTTCTTTACCTCTCCCAGGGACTGCTGCTTTGATGTTTTGGGATTAGGAAAGAGAAGGAGGAAACTGAATACCAGTGTGTACCCATTTTTGTTAGGCTGGTACCAGCCCTCACCTTGAAGTATGGCAAGTTTGAGATTAGGTCAGGTTGCTCAGGGATGGTTGAGTTACAAATATCTCCAAGGATGACTATTCCACCACCTCCCTTGACACCTGTTTCACTGTTGATCACAGATATGTATCTCTTAGTTGGTAAGCAGCCTCAGAAAGACACATCTCTACGGGTTCTCTTGGTGTGTTCCAGTAGTTTTAATTTTGTGGATCTCTCAAGGAACTCACTCCCGGGTAATTAGAATAATTTAAATTTTTGGAGTATTTTATGTTGTTTACCTTTTTTTTCCAAATGTCTTCCCTAAACAGGTGTATTGCTATTGTGTCTATCCTAAGCAATTAAAAATCAGCTCATGCCTTTTTTTCACTGGCTTAGTTTGGAGAGTGATTGGAACAAACAAACCTCCATTAAAATAGGATTTCCAGACTACTGATAAAACTTTGCAGTTATGCAAGCTAAGAGAAGGATAATCAGATTTCATACTTCATGGAATAAGGTAATCACCACAGGAGTTCAGGAGAAAGCTTTCTTCAGATTTAAGCACTAAAGAACTTACCATTCTCCAGTTTTCTTGTAGACCTCACATGTTAGGTTGCTAATAAAGGAAAGTTCCTGGAATTGAAGGGTCTCATTAACCAAATCCTGGACCCTTTTTCTAATGTCCTTTGCTTGTTCAGAGTAATAGGATGGAATTTTCAGGCCTTTGTTCAATTTACTTTTACATTCCTTGGTAGTGAAGGAAGTTCAGAATGTATCTATGGCTTTTAATGAGTAATGCCAAGAACCTGCAGCAAGACAAAGGTAGAAATTGAATCCTGTATGTACTCATTCTGTATGCAAATTTAAGACTCCTGTAGGTGGCTTTTTAAATTTTATTGTAAACGTGCATAAAGTTACATGAGTAAAAACTACAATAAACAACCTTAAAGTGAATTTTTATTGAGTTTTAGTCTGAGCACTTTGATTGTGTGTTAACACAGGAAGCAATGCCAGCCTTCCAAAACCTTTTGTGAGCATACCTTTTTTTGGACTAGCCATGCCAGGCAAGACTGAGTGCCTTTTGTGCACAAGTTTGAGGGGCTGCTCCTCTGCTTCTTCCATGACGCCAATCATCACTGCATCCAGTGAGATGAAGCACTGCTGCTTCAGTGGACTACTGAAGAATTAGCAGGTACTACTGTGTCTTCCAAACACACATCTCAAGGAGAGGGGAAGGACATGGTCAAGGCACTCTTCCATCTCTGTAGTGGGCAGTGAACCTGTTTCATTCTGAGTGCAGAAGATAGGCCTTGCAAAAAAGGATTCACATGACAGCTTGCATCACTACATATCATGAACTGGTTGTTTGAATTTAAATGACTAATCTTGAAACCTGTGAAGTTGTCCAAAACCAGAAATGGTGAATTAATATTGATTAGGAGTTGAAAATTCCATCACGGATAGTTGATGTCATCTCACTAGATGGTGCTACAGAATCATTTTGCCTAGAGAGAGCAAAAACGTGCTTTGTGTGATGATTAATGGCTACTATATTTGTGAAAAAAAGTTGAATTAGATGCTAGAATTCAGGCCTGAGAAAGTTATGGGTTTTCTACTTCTAACTTTTTAATGCATAATTGAATCTGAACTGTAACAAATAATTTGAGCTGACGAAAAGTTGAAGTGAGAAGCAAAAAAAGTGAACTGTCATTGTATTATATATGTAATATGCAAATAATACACATTTTCAAGGATGAGATTAAGGAATTAGATAAAGTCAGACAGAAAATAAGGAAAACAAAGAAAAGGCAGGAAAAGGTGAAACCACTCTTCCTGTGAGCAAATCTTTCCAAGATTTTCATGGGACTCATGGTGCTGCATTTGCTATTGACATGATGGAGACTGACTTTTTAAAAACGAAATATCTTGTTATAGAATACTGTTGATTTAAATTACATCTTGCTGTGTTGCTCTTTTCTGAATATTAAGGGTCAAATTTAAAGGATGTTTTTTATAGGCACTTAATTAACAAAAGATTTATTTATATTGCTATAAAATTTGGGATGAGGAGAGCTAGTTTACAAACTGATGGCAGTAGATCACAACATGAAGATTCATTGTCCAGCCTTGAAGTAGTCTCAATGCATGCTAAGCATAGAAGCAATATTCCACATTGTTATTCCAAATTCCTATCCTTACTGTTCCCCAAGGTGAGGTACAACTAATCAGCTGTTGCCCTAGGATGACAAGGAGGAAGTCTTCTGCTGAGGATGTGCAAGATGAAATGATAGGTCTTTAGTTTAAGCCAGGTCTCTGCAAAACCAAGGAACCTAGTGCAATATAAAAGCTAAAAAGTCAATCAAGTATAAAGATGGGGAAAAAGTGCTTAGCAATGTGACTGGAATCATTTAGCATGAGCCCATTAGTAATATCATCTGGGCATGACAGGTGGATCAAATAGCAAGTCAAAATATTTTGAATATAGGGCATAAGTACTCATCACTATCTGCAGAACCTCAACATTCATGGACAGAATAACGCAAAACTTGCCAAAAAGGTTGAATACCAAGAATAATGCAAACAACTTTCATTGAAAATACTTGATGATCTGATATATATTACACTGCATTCTGAATATAGCTACGCTCACAATTAGACAATAGTTTATACCTTTGAGAAGGATTGCTACTATGAATTCTTAGCATACGACACAGTCTTGACTGTGGGTCAGTGACCTCTATGAACCAGGGAGCAATCTGAGGTCCCACTGACTTAAACATGCAAACTATTCAGTGTGTTGCAAATAGTAATTGGTATTCTGTCCTGCATTCAGTTCCTGAGAGCACCATAAAAACATTAAGTATAGCAGAGCAGAACTGGGCAAATGTTTTTTTTTGCTTGAGTGCTGAAACAAAAGGAAAGTAAGGAGAAATTAAGAAAAATGAATCAATCTGAAACAGGTTTTTTTAGAGGCACTTTGAGTAATACCACTTGGGGAAAAAATTTTGGAAATATTTGACTGAAAATAATTATTTTTGACCCTTTAATTTTTATAAAGTTAAATTTGACATTAAAATGTTATTTGAAAGTAGAAAGTTGTGAAGTTTTATCTTGGAATTATATAAAACTGCTGGCATTTCCACAATTTTTCATTTGAAAGTGTATGACAAGCTTCATATAAACAAGCAACATTTTTAATAGATAATTCTTGCCCTTGTAAGAAGTTGCAGCTCCGTCTTGTAGTGAATCTGATATTCATTAATGCAAATATAGACAGAAGTCAGGATGTGAAATGGGCTATTTGAGATAAAATTGCCAATAGATGGCTAACAAGTTTGTCTTATCTTCTGTTATTAGGACTGCTTCATCATCCTGCTTTTATGGCTTATACACATTGATGCATGACATTATTTCTATGATGACAGAAATGCAGAGGTTATTTGTGTAAATGGTGCAATCTTACTGTTTAGTATGTAGCTTTCCTCTCTCAAAATACTGCTCTCTAAAACCAGCATAATTTTTATTGAATAGTTTAAAGCTGCACTTAGTGTTATTAATGTTGTCAGAAATCATAACTATTTTAAGTTAAATATGAGGTTTCTGTTTATTTCCATTAATATGATGTTCCTTTTTAATCATCCTTTAAAAAATAATCTTGCTCTTTTTTTCTGGGTGAATGAAGAACAGCTATTGTTTTGATCTATATAAGATGTTTGGCATATTATGCTTAAATTATTTGTCTGTGGACAGAATTTATTGAAAGTATTGGAATTTAGCTAGAAGTTAAGACAAAGCTGCCCTGACTTTCAATTCCAATCTAGGGCAGAAAATGAGTAAAATTGGATAGCAGCCGCTATCTAGTTTAATCACCGAGGCTAAATTCAGATGGGTACTCAGTGGTCTGAGTATTAGGCTTTGCATTGCTCTGCCTTGAGAAATCCTTGTCCAGCCTGTACAGCTGCTCTGACAGAATATATTGTCTGCTGGAGGTAAAAAGGGATCCTAGTAGGAGAATAACATGGGCTTGTGAGAGCTCACGTTTATAGGTCTTTCTAGATTTGGTCTGCTCTCTGCCCTGTGGCGAGTGTCCAACCCCTGAGATCCAACCCCTGCTCTTGTGCTGGGACGACACTGCTTCCAGCACCGGCATCCCGGCCAGGTACGGGAGCTTGTTTCTGTGTGCTGCACGCATGCTAGCCTGGGTGAAAGGACAAGCTTAATCCTTCCTTTCTTGTATCAGGCTGCTGATTGTGAAAAGTGCAGAGAGCCTATCAGAGTGCTGAAATTTAGTGTTTGGAGGTAGGCCAGCCTGTGTTTGGTGCCTGAAAGGAGTATGCCCGCTGCATGCCAGAGACAGTTATACTGGCCCCAAGCTAAGAATTTCACTACAGATTCCAATCTGAAGGTGAATCACATGCCTTCAAAACCCTCTCAGATCAATTTCTTTTCTCCACAGCCAAATCATCAAGCTAATGATGCCAAGTGAGGAAGATTTAGCTTAGTTGCTATGGCAAAACTAGAGAGAAGGACACAAAGCTGGTACAAAAAGTATGTCATCTGCAGCGTCTACTCCAGCTTGCTTTTCTTTTTTCTCTTTCTTTTTTTTCCTAACCCAGGGAAGATTTGAGAGAGAGGGAAGAAGGGCTTATATATGTTCCTTCTGTGTTACATACATTTTTGTAGTATAATATAATATATACATAGTGGAGTTTAATACAAATTAATAGACTTTGAGAGAATTAATTTCCATTATGAGATTTACTCATAATGATTGCCAGTTTGGCAGCCTCCTGCAGTGCTTAATATTACATCTGCTTAATAGGCTAGATGATAATACCACAAACCGTACCCAGATTATTTGCTGAACCATGGAGCAAGTGCCTGTGAAAATAAATATGTTGCCAAAAAGGAGTATTGCAGTACCTTCCATAGGATGTAAAATACCGTATCTTCCAGTTTATGAACACACATATGAGTATGAGGCATTCCATACGTAATACCTAAATAGTTCCTTATAATGATGAAAACATGTTTTCTGGGGAAGATAGATTTTTGGTCTATCATGGACTAACATCCAGTGTGAATATGATTTCACAATTTTTCTAAAGTACCTATCTTTCTGAAATAATGAAAACAAAAGCAGTAATTTTTCAGCAGTTCAGTGAGTGAAACATATCTCTAGCAGAGAAAAAAATGAAGGTAAAATTCTATTGCAGTTCCCTAATATCATATTACATTTGAAGAACCTGTCTTTCTGACACGTCCCTCACATTCAGTAAAAAAATGCCTAAAGGAGAACATTTAAACTCTACCCAAAGCCTTGTTTATACCTCCTTTCTTGACCATTATGGACATTGTTACGGTATTTTTCACTGACAATTCTATCCTGGGGTGCTACCTTCAGCTTGGAGTTCTCATTTGAGTTTTGAGTTGCCTGTAACACTTGAAATTCTCTTTGTATGGTTTTAGGCCATTACTTTACTTCGCATTTTTGGGGCTAGCAGGGGAGAATCAAGTTAAATCTATTTAGAAAATTATTTAAATACAGAATGTTAAGATGCTTGCTTTAAACCTTCAGAAAAGACGGTCATGAGTTTCAACAGCACAAATTGCCTAATAAGCAAGGACTCTTAATTTTGTGTCTTCTCTTGACTCTCTGACCATTAGCTCCTGAGCTGCTCTTCAAAACGTGCCAAATGTTATCTGTTGTATTTACCAACAATGTGGAGAAAGACTGTGGAAGTAGTCAAAACTAAAAATGTTTATTTCTTCATTTCAACCAAAAAATGTTGTGATATAACTTTTACAGTAATTGTTCATTGAAAAAACTACTGTTTTTCAGATGACATATATGAATCTGTATTTAAACATTGAAAAAAATGTGTGTGTGTGGGGAATACTTCAATATTTGGGAAAATGTACCTTTTAATGGGAAGGCTGACTCTTGGTTCCAATAAGCATAATGGTACAAACCTAAGGAGGAAAAAAACCCAACAAACAACAACACTGAAAGAGATATTAAGATAGGTATTTATCTGGGCCCAAACTCCCCTGCTTTTTTGTAGAGCCAGTACCAGCTGAAGGGACTGTAGGCTGAGTGTAGGTGTTCAGAACCTGCTGTTCAGTCTCCTTCGGTCAGGAGGTTCTGTGGTCCAATGGCTGAGGAAAGCTTTGTCTTGGGGAGTGTAGACATAATTCAGGAAAGTTCATGGAGTAGTTTATGATACAACATCAGCGCTAAAAGGGTCATGCAAATAAGTGCAATATGGTAGAGACAAAAGAGCAATGTGATTCTGTTATATTGTATTTACCTAAAACTCAAATCAGAAAGAAAAGAAGGAATATAGTCTCAGCAGCTCTAAGTTTATTCTTGGATTATTAACTTCTTTGGAGTTCAGCAGTTAGAAATTCAGTTACAAAGAGGTATGAGGATTCCATGATGAAAGAAAAAGAAAAAATATTTTACTCATGTTACGTTATGTCATTGAAGTGGAGCCTGATAAAACTAAGAACTGAGAAACTACACACCATAATTTCTGAAGTCCTCCATAATACATTTTTGCAGAATCACAGAATGGTTGGGGTTGGAAGGGACCTCCAGAGGTCATCCTGTCCACCCTCCCTGATCAAGCAGGACCACAGAGAGCACAGCTTTTGAGTATCTGCAAGGAGAAAGACTACAACCTCTCTGTCTTCTATTACTTGTGGTTTGTTGTTGTACTTGGCTTGTTATCTGGCTTTAAGGAAGAAAATCCCCCACAATACAAATTCTTACTTGCATTCTGCTTTGCAGCAATAACAGTAGTATGTACTTAATTTTTTTTTTTTTCCCCAAAGTGCATTAGTTGGTTCTCTAAAGCACTTGTTGCAATATTGTAGGAATTTGTCCCAGGTGAAGCTACGTCCTGGCATCACAGACTTCATTCCACTGATTAAGCTATAAATAAGAAATCCCAGAACATTACCTGGCTGAGAATTCTGAATGGTTTATAAACTGGAAAGCCCTGGGGTATCTGAAGTTTCTTGATAAAGTAGTTGAGAATGTGATCACCTAGCCCAGACGGAATGATTCTCCCTGGCTTTGAGCTGCAGATTGCATCAGTCAAGGAAGTTGATTGACTTGTCATATGAATAGGTCCTTTGAGTTAAGAAAAATGAAACTTGAGCAATTAAGTTTTATACCATGGTTTAAGGAAAACTGTGTGTTCTTAATATAAGCAAAATCTCAAATCTTAGTTGCTTTTGTGAACCTTTAGAGGTTTTCTAACTGTTTATTTTTCTTAGTTCTCTACCTTTCTGACATTAGAGATGATCAAAATATGAGGTATGACTTATTCTTTTCTGTTACATGTCACTCCCATTTCTTTATTTTATTTTTAAATTTTTGTAGTTTTTAAGACCCTCCCACTAGCTCTTTGAAAATATTTGTTTAATGTTTTAAGGTAAAGGAAGTACTTAACATGTATGTTGGTTTTTGTGTATGTGGGGCAAGTTCTTGCCAGTCCTTCACTAACTTTTGGCCTTGCTTTGAATTTCTGGTAAAAATTGGGCTCCAGCATCACTGTTAATTTATGCTGTGCTTCTTAACAAATCTGAAATGTAATCATACTTTGTATCCTTTCTACCCTCAAAAGAGAACAAATACATGTGATTGTTTCCAGGTTTTGAACAAATTTTTTCTATTTCTTGCATTCCTGTAGTGTTTTCCTCTTGCACTTTTTTGTGATCCATCTTTAGAGGCTCTCACCTTTCCTTTTACTTAGTTGGGTCTAAATGACTGACACTCATTTGTAGTCTTGTTCAGTATTATTTATTCAGTGTCCCGTTGCTTAGCTCACAGACCTGTATTGCCAAACTTAAGGCAAAGGCCAGGTGAAACTCAGGTAATGTCTGGCAGGACAAGGTAATAATATTTTTTCAGAAATATTTCCTATTCTTCCTATCTCCAGTATATATTAATAAAAAATTATTTAACTGTAGAAATTGTTTGATTTTGCCTCACTTGTGCCATCATTTGTCTCTAAATTAAGACTGCTCTTATGTTTTTAATGCTTTTAAACCTGTTGCTGGTCAGCTAAGAACCTATTTCGTCTGTGTCCTGGTTTCAGCTGAGATAGAGTTAACTGTCTTCCTAGTAGCTGGTACAGTGCTATGTTTTGAGTTCAGTATGAGAAGAATGTTGATAACACTGATGTTTTCAGTTGTTGCTACGTAGTGTTTAGTCTAAAGTCAAGGATTTTTCAGCTTCTCATGCTCAACCAGCAAGAAGGCTGGAGGGGCACAAGAAGTTGGCACAGGACACAGCCAGGACAGCTGACCCAAAGTGACCAACGGGGTATTCCATACCATGTGACATCACATCTAGTATAGGAACTGGGGGGAGTGGGGGCAGGGGGATTGCCACTCGGGGACTAATTGGGTGTCAATTGGTGCGCGTGGTGAGCAATTGCACTGTGCATCATTTGTACATTCCAATCCTTTTATCATTACTGCTGTCACTTTATTAGTGTTATGATGATAATTATTAGTTTCTTCTTTTAATAGTCTATTAAACCGTTCTTATCCCAACCCACAAGTTTTACTACTTTTTCCTGATTTTTTCTCCCCCATCCCACTGGGTGAGGGGGGGAGTGAGTGAGCAGCTGCGTGGTGCTTAGTTGCTGGCTGGGGTTAAACCATGACAGTTTGTGACTAGTAGGAGTGTTTTCTTACAAACAGTAATCGCATAGGCTTGCTACCTTCTGAGCACATGCATTACCTTACAATAATCAAACAAGAATGAGAAACTTGTGGATCAGAGTCTGGTGGTCACCAAAACCAGATGAGTAGCATGGACTGACTGGCCAAATGTGAACAAAACACTAATAGGATCGTGACACTGGAAATCTTAAATCAAAATGACTGAGATGTGGTTATGCAATACACATGTATTTAATCCATTTTATGTTTCTGATTTCTCTTGTCTTAAACAAGAAAATATGAGAGGAATTTCAACAGAACAAAAATATAATTGATGGAGATGATAAGCTATATGGACACAAGTGATTAAGACAAGCAAATCTCTATTAGAAGTGGTATAGCTGCAATAAGTAAATTAAGAATGTAATTTTTAAAAAGATGAACTGACAAGTAATTTGTTGGTTTAGTAGAAAATGCAGTCAAGCATGAACTCTTCTCTTGCCCATGCAGAGTAAAATGCTTATTCTGATAATTGACAGCCTCTAAGTGTCTGTTGCTTGATTTTTTTTTTCATCTTCTGAACTTTTATATTCCCTTGCTGAATTATCAAAAAGGCAGTGACTTTTACAACATGGCAATTATATACTTTCACATATTTTTGCTAAAGAAAATACAGAAATAACTATCCTATGTTTCATTAAGATGCAGAAATAATTTTGTAAATGTTATTGCAGTGCTTTCAATGTAGAGCATATGTGTATAAGAAAGGGTATTGACCAATGGGAATGGCTTTAGGCATGTTGGGGAACGTTCTAGTCATCTTTGCAAAAGAAAAATAAGAAAAATAGATAGAATAAGAGCATGAACTTCCTTCAGGTTGGTGTAGTATTTACTTGTTTCAAAGATTGTTAGCCCTTCTACAGGAGGTTTGAGTATGGCTACTCAAAAATTGTGCTGGCTACTGACAGTCCCTGGGCTGCTGTTCCAGCAACCAGCACTGCCCGAGCTCTGCGGTTGTATCCTGCCCAGGCTCTGAGCTCTCCAGTCCAGCATATAAGAGGGTGGTTCCCTCCATAGTTATAGTAGCTGCTGTAAACTGGTCATGAATGTTTGACCTTACAAATTAGTACATACCATGTCATAGTCAAACAAAGTTTGAATTAACAAGTTAAAACATACATGCAGCATAACACTAAGAAAAAGTGAAGTCATATTTTGGATAGTATTTGTTGCATACAGACCACGTTATTAAAGTAGTTTTATTAAATAGACAAAGTATTTGAAATACATAGAGTAGAAACAGTGTATCTCCTTGGCTTTTTATGCCAGGCTATACCTTTTCTCTGATCTGTTGCCTTGAGCTATTGAAGTAATAATGCAGTAGCAGAATGCTTCAAAGGCACTGCTTGCTACTTAGCTGAAGTTACCTGAAATAGTAAATATGATTAAATGGCTGCTCCTGCTGCTGTTCATTTGACGGCTTGGAGTCTTTCTTTCAAGATGACTAAAAGAGTGTCTAGAGTGTATAAGGCCAAGTGTCTACAGCTGCCTTTTACATCTTTCTCAGAGTCATCGAATATAGAGATGATGAATATTCGATGAATAATGGCAGTGGTTTTGTGAGTTGCTCACTAGAGGCATCTTGTCTTGTGGTTGAGTTTCATTGAGAAGACTTGTTAGTCTTCACATGTTTAGAACCCTACTTTAGGATTTGTCATAAGCATCAGTTATGTCACTTGGGGCAAAGAATAAAATATGTATTAAAAAAAGATTTAAATAACTAGTGATTTTCTGTAAAAATGATAAGCGATATTCCTAGAAAGCATGGCTGCATCACACATGCAGAAAAGAGTTTGTGTGAGGGAGAAAAGTGCATTTTAATGACCCAGTGAAGACTTTCATGCTCTCCATCACAGTAGTCCTGGCAGTATGGTATCTGTATTTGATATCGGTGTATTGCAAAGATCAGGAACAAAATTAAAACAGAATTGGCAAATGGACAAAAAACCCCACATTATTTGGTTTTTAACTGGTAAGCAAAATGAAGATGGGACATTCATTCACAGGAGGCATGGGCATCATGCTTCTACTGTACTTTTTTCTACAGGTTTAGTGATATGCGTCAGATTCGTTACTCATGAAAACAGAGAAAGTCTTACAGTAACTGGCCCAGTCTGTTTCACAGGTGTGTTGACTTCAGACTAGTGAAATTAGTTAGACTTAGGTTTGGTTTTGGTGTTCTCAAAGTACAAAAAGGTATTTCTCTCTTCCTAGAACTTAAATTAAGTGTGTTTTATACTGATAATTTCCAGGAATATCTTTTTGCGGGGTTCTTGGCACCTCCAACTTGTATTGCAACTTGCAGAGTGATAGATAGGTGCTCTGAGCGCCTTTCAAGATTTAGGCATTTTCCCTATCCCCTTAAGGTTTTGTTGGGGTTTTTTTGGGGTGTGTGTCTGTGTTTTGGTGGGAGGTGGGGGTGCGTGTTTGGTTTTGAGGGTTTTTTTTTTTCGTTGTGGGGTTGTTTTTTGGTTTTGGTTTGTTGTGGTTTTGGGGGTTTTTTTGGTGTGGTTTTTTTTTTTTTGTTTGTTGTTTGTTTGTTTTTTTTTTTTAATATTTCACTGCTCCTGAATGCAAGATAGTGTGTGTAAAACAGGATACAGCAATCCTGATGTCTGCTGTGGTTTTCCATCACAGTCTTATTTATAGGAGTACTGCCTGGATTTGACCATGTTGCATTATGAATATTTCATTTGTGTGTGCAAATTGACAAGTAAGGTTACAGATTTTAAAAGATCAGATTATAGCTTCAAGCTTATTGCAAGCCTGATATCCTCCTAAAATTAAATCCTATGTGTTACAGGACGTATGACACTTTAAAGAAAATTTTGATCCATGTAGTACTGTACAAACTGTAAATGTGGAGAAGTATTTTACATTTGCTGTTAGGATAAATAGGAAAGAGAATGGGTGGACTGAAATCCATAGACACCATCCACAGTTCCTAAACTGTGTTTATTCTTCACAGTCTAAACAAGCTGTTAACTTAATCATTTACCTAGCCACAACATTTCTTTATCTTTTCTTTTTGAGATGTTCTAGTGTCAATGGTTATGATATGCTGGCTATTTATTTCACTTAATTTTGTACAATGATTTTCAGTCTTTCTAAAGGTGGAATTGTAAAAAATAATTGGGAAACACACCCCTACTCCCCACACCCCCCAACCCCAAAATAAGTTGGCCTTTAGGGGAGGCATTTTAAATATCTGTTATAATTTATTTTACAAATATTCAAATTTGTCAGTATAATTCAATTCCTACTTTCTACTCAGCTATGTGGAGCTTGATCCTGTGATATCATATATGCTTGTGCAACCTTCTGGTGAACAGTCTTCATATCAATCCCATTTCATGAGTGGGGTTGGTAAACAGTGTGCTTATGAAACATTCTAACTTGTTTATTTGATTAACTCAACAGTTAGAGACAACAAAAGTTTGATTTGAAGCCTGCTAAAATCTTTTATCAGAATGTCATTGCTATCATTGTACATGAGGCAACATCAAAACATATATTGATCTTGGAAGGAAACAGCAATATCTATATTGATATGAAAACTGGTGATCTTTATTGGAAAAAATATGCGATCCTTTATTTTGCAATAAAACACTTCAATATTTCCTTTCTTACATTTAGCAAACAGCAGATTGATATTTTAACATAGCTATTTTTGAACAGTTTTCTGTATAACTTGAAGGCACACTCAGATTTTTTTCCTGGTTTTAAAGAGTGACAGCAAAAGCACCTTTATCTGACATTTAGGATGATTAAATTTTGAAAAATCACTTGGCATATTCAGCATGACTCCACAGGGTACTCTTGCTTTATAAGGCAATGGATCATGTTAGCTTAACTTATATTTAAGATTTGCTGGTCTGATATTATTGTGTTAGGCAGTATTGCTGAAATGGAAACATAAAATTTTGCTGCCAGGAGATCAAGTCTGTGCCTGCCCTACACTATAAATTAGTTCCATAAAGTTTTAAAATGCAATATTTGCTCTAGTCCAACTAGTGTTGTAAGCCAGCATATTGTGCGTAAATATATAAAATTAAACCCCAGGTCAAAAATGTATGCATTTCTTTTTTGTCACCTTACAGGCTAGACAAGATACACTGCTATTCAAAAAAGAAAATTCACTTCAGCTGAATATGTTTACAAATATTAATATATTGTTTTTTTTTTTTTTTTTTTTTTAATCCATGACACTGATATAGAAATAGATTTGGGAGTACCAAAACTTTTTCATCTGGGTTCCTAAATGGTAATGTGCTCTTTGTGTCTTAATCATTATCATATTCATCAGCTGAAAAAATCATATTAATCTTTCTACTTTTCTGTGCTTAAACATTTGAGCAATGCCAGCTGATGCTGTTGGGCTGGGATTGTGGTGAGGATGCTCTGCATGGCGCCCCAGTACAACCTCCTTGGCTGTACCTTACTTAACCTTCTGAGGAAGCAAGGCATAAAGCCGGGGTGGAGGTTCCTACAGATCCCCTTTGCGTGCCTGCTCGAGGCAACTGTAAATGCCATTTGAACTTCCCTAGTTTTCTTTTCTCCACAATGGGAACCTGTTTTTGCTACTTGATTTAGTAAAAATAGCTTCTGTTAGACATGCAACCTCTGAGGGTCATGGAAAACACTTTTCATCAAGAGAGAAGCAATTTTTTCCCAAAGCTGGGAAACGGGCACCTGTCTTTGTCCTGAGAAACAGATTCGCTGGGTTAAGAGAATGCTAGGTTTGCAGCTTTTCTAATCACAAAGTTGTACCCTTTACAGTAGATTTGTGGAAGAGAGAACCTAGTGAGTCATTTGATTGCAGTAGTGTAGCAAAAAGGACAAGGAGAGCAGAAGTTGAAGTGAGGCAGGTGGTCTTGGCATCTTCAGGCCAGGAAAATTCTTTTATCAGCCTGTCCATTTTCTGTTGTCTTTTTCCCCCATGCCTGTACAGATTTAATATTTTTGAGAGAAATGACTGTCGTACAGAGCCCTTAGGTTATATTAATAGCATCATATTAAGAATTTTGTTGCTTAAGTGAAGTGTTAATCAGGAGAACAGCTCCAGCCATGGAGTGCCAGTGTGGGAGTGAGGGGACAGGGCTCTCACTGCTTATCGCAGAATGCACAGGAACCCAAGGAGCACGGGGAATGTGTTCCCCTACCAATTGCAGTGGCTGTGTTGTGAGGTTTACTCAGATTTTGGTAGTTGAAGGCCTCTGAACAAATTATACTGAAGCCTTGCAGGTTCTCAGGTGAGGTACAACAAGGAGTCCAGTTGGCCTATATTGCTAAGAAGCTGATGTTTGAGCAGTGGAGATGGATGGAGAGGGTTGCAAGAAAGCATTGGGGAGAACACGGTGACTGGAATTCTCAATCCCTTCTGCACTGTATCACAATACCCTCTCCCTTCATGTGTCTGGTTCAAAATGGCAAAATATCTGTTGCCCCTGAGGGACATATTTTGATCATGATTTTCAGAAAGTGAAGGAATTAAAGCAGCACCATGCCTGCAAAATAGACAAAAGGTGCTCAGGTGCCTGTAAGTGCTCCCAACAAAGGTGCTGAGACAGATTTGAATGAAGGGATTTTCTCCTGCCTGACAACAGTAATGGCCATAGTTCAGGTCTGCAGATGCAGCAGAAAACAATTTACAATCTAATTAAATACTGTGAATTAGTTGAACTAATAGATTGGTTATAAGGCTTTTCAAACCTGTATTAATGCCTGTTGTTTGTCACATTTGGCTAGGAAAGACAGACATGGGGGAATGCTTTTCAGAGTGTCTGATGTGCATTGGTTAGAACCAGTGGTTGTGCGGAGCCACAGGTTGTGCAGTGGAAATGAGCTGCAGCTCAGGCAGTGACCTCTCTCTGACTCCTTCCTTCCAAGTGCTTTCTGCACAGCACGGTGCCTGGGCTGATAAGTTAGCCAGAAGTTTACAGTGCACCAATAAATTAATGTCTGCTTTGGGTTATGTTGTTTACAAATCAATTTGAGAATTGGCATCTTTCAGTTGCAGAGTTCCCAGCAGTTTCACTGCTGGTCTCTTCTCTGTATTGCTCTTTGTGTGTTTATTCTGGGAAAGATGGAAAATTTAAACCTGAAGTGAAAATACCAGATTTCAGAAAGGGTGCAGCTTGTTGCAGGATTTGAGTAAAAGATGAAGCCTGGAGAGTCATGCAAATATTTCAAAGATGAGCATTAATCCAAGTGATAAATTGTTGAAGAAATGTATTTATCTGTTTGCTTGTAACATCTCTTATTATTAGTTAATTACATATCCTAAAGGATGAACACACTTTATGAAAGCTTGTTCACTGAAATAATTGAAAATAAATTACAGTTTCATAAATGGACAGCTATTAAGACAGGCACTAATGAAACCTGAAATCCTCTTCTCCCAGCCCCCTGATTAGTGTCTGTACAAACTGGCACACATGAATGCTGCTATTATTGCTGGTTCTGAGAGTTTGTTTTTTTAGTTTGCTTTGTCTTTTGGTTTCAAAGTCTCTATGAAAACTGGATCATATTTTAAAGGTTATTTCATCTTAGGAAAGATACCTGATGAAACTGCATGCCTCTGGAGGCCATGAATTTGAGGTGAACACTGAGTACCACAAAGTTCTTGTGATAAAATCAAGAAAGACGGCCACAAACAATGAATGTTTCTTGTGCATTCCAGCCATCCTAAATATACTGTTTGGTTTCTCCAAGCTGGTAACTGTTCAGAGCGGGTGTCCTAGTGTTGTCCATGGTAATAAATGTGTTTTGGCATTGTTTCAGCAACAGTTAGATAGCTGTTCCATACTATAGACTTCATATTGTATGAGCCAAGAATTCATGCAATATAGAAGAGGCAATTTTATCTCAATCTACAAAGCAGCTGCTTTGGGCCAGCCATGCAGATTGCTCTGTGTTGCTCCGTGGAACAGCTGTCTTCCGAACTGTCACTTTGCCAATGTTTTTGTAAGTTTTCAGTCAAGGCTCTGAAGGAGGCTGACATTAGTGGCCACTTAGTAATTGGCAAGTGCTAACAAAATATTAGAATGTAATTTCTGATTGATTAAACTGTGTCAAACAGTACAGATAAAAGGAGTACATGTGAATTATCACTCAGTCTGAAAAAGGTTATCAACAATCTGGCTCTAAATGTTTTGTATTAAGATTATTTTTCTTTTAACCTGATGGTGTGTATCTGTATTTCATAAGCTCGTTTAGCAAGTACTGATATACTTTCGGCATTGAGTCTGACACAGGGGAAAGTTTGAAATGACTGAATTGAATAGCTAGCTAAAATTTTCAATTATAACTGGATTATATCTACCCAGGGATAAAGCATATCCTGTGCTTGGTTAAAAAAAAAAAGTCTTCTTTACCCGTGATCAGGAGAGTCTAAAAAATCCCTTGGTTTATTAAGAGACCTTGTTGGATCAAGTGCCAAAATCGTGATGTCCTTCCATCCCTCCCCAAAGCTGCTGTAGCTTATACCATCTTGAGACTTGTTTCTTGGCAGTCTGTCTGTCCACTTGTTCCTGATCCAGGTACCATTGCATGAATCTTGCATGATTTAAAATGTATAAATCATGTTCCAATAGTTATCTGTTCCAAAAGGAAATGAGAGACAAGGTGGCTGAACCCGTTGGACGTACCTATCTGTATCTGTTAACCTGGTCTATAAATGTCAAGGAATGGTATTTAAAAGCACAATTACATAGATTAAAATATCTAATAACATATTAGAGGAAGCACTGTATAACCCTGTAAAACTGCTGCTTTCCCAGCTGCCTTTTCTGTATTCAACTTGTCAACCATCTCTTTTTAGTAGTGCTGAACAGAAACTACTGCCAGGTATCTTATCAGACGTGTATTCTTCTGATGAAAAGCCTTCAATAGCATGTTTAAAATTCCTTTAGATTTGGGATGCCAGAGCACAAGGAAAATGTGTGAGAAAAATCCTTTAGTTTATACCATGTTTCTGGAAAGGTAAAACTGTACATATTAGGAGCACTACTGAAAAATGCTGGTGACTTGAGAAATCAGTAGCTCCTTGTGTTTTCTTTTCATGTCAGGTGTTTTTGCTTGAGTATATGATCAACTACTGTCTGCTTTGCAGTGCATTCAGTGTTATGTACTATGGCACTAGAAATGACAGTACAGTAATTTGCCATGAGAGTTTGAATCCTAAGGAAACAATTTTGCAGTCTTCCTTGTGAACAGTAAATGACAGGTGCACAGTTTTTTTTCTTCACTCTTCCATTTTATGATGTTTAAAATGTCTATTTTGATTTAAAAATTGAATATAAATTTGCAGAATGAATTAATAAGATTTGGGGAACCAGAGTTCCGTGTGTTATACCATATCCATTGTATTAGCAAATTAACCCAAGTATTCAACTTCTTTTTAGGAAAGAAAGTTCTCTGACTTGTCTGACAAATATTTAAAGCATCCCAGAAGCCTATAGTGTGGTCATCTCTTTCTAGGAAAAAAAAGAAAAAAAAAAAGACCGAATCATATTTTCTGTTTTGTGTGGAGGCTTTTCCAATTGCTCTGTGATGCTTCACTGTGCTAATGCAGTAGTACTGCATTTCTGAACATAATATACTGTCATTGGGATGGAACTAGTGAGACTACATAATCTTTATAGTGT
>NW_010972641.1:226900-227257 GCF_000737465.1 Haliaeetus leucocephalus | reverse complement strand
CATAGTCTCCTCTCAACTGCGCTTGCGCAGTGCCTCTTTATGGTGGTCATCTGGTGGTCGCAGAGATGAAGATAGATGACTCCTCTTCGTCACCGCTAGTAACCTCTTTCCTTGTGCTGGCTCAGTGATTTCTTGGTATTCACCCAAGCCGCAAGACCAGTCTTGGCTGGCTTTTGGGGCCTGCTCCTGCTTCTTATCAGGAACTGTCTCTACCTCCTTGGCTAGTTCTTGGGACCAGCTCTTCTTATCAAGGACTGTCTCTGCCACAGCTAATTTCAACAATGTAAGCGCTAAACATCATCTTTCATCCCCCTTTATTATGTCTACTGAGATTCTTTTGACTCCCCTTGTCTCAGT
>NW_010972641.1:217205-226890 GCF_000737465.1 Haliaeetus leucocephalus | reverse complement strand
AGTGTGTGGCAACAAAACACCCACCAAGGTATTTTGCAGAATACATTTGTTTCATTTTTTCTTTTCGCTCAGGTTCATTTTTGGAGGGAATGTGGGAGTGAGCACTGGTGCAGAATGTAAGACTTTTTAAAGGGTTGGGCTGAGTATGAACTGTAGATATTGTTGTTCTAACTTTCCTTAAACACATGAAATGTAATAAATATTTATCAGGGAAGGTGATTTTACATTCAGCGCTGTCTTCACCATGAAAACTGATAGAAACAAGTTCTAAACAAAGTTAAGCAGGGAAACAAACAGCTCTGTTACTATTCATGTCTGCAACTTCCAAAGTTTCATACTGATGATACTCTTGTTCTGTCTTACAGTCCTGACTTTTTACTAAGACCTTCTGTGTAAATAGTAGTAATACTAATAATCGGAGTATTCCTAAATGTTTGTTGCATGTTGTTACCTACAGATGAACATCTTGCATGTGATAATCCATCCTTATGAATATGCTTCTGATTTCCACACTCCACCCCTCCCCACTTTGGTGTCCTCTAGGGGTGGCTCTTGGGGATAGTGAGGTCTATCTTCTCCAGTGCTTTATAATCCTTTGTAAAATCTTCTGAGTGCAATTTTCATCTTGGGCTAAGCATGGATGATGCATGTGCTAGCACCAAGCCCAGCAATGAAACATTCTGGAACAGGAATTATACTGTATCTGCACAGTAGTGCTCCTTGGCAATTTTTAAGGCTGTCCCTGAGCTTGCAGAGGATGACCATGCAGCAGCCCAGGCAAAGTGCAAAAGACAGCATGTAAGAAATATTTAGAGAGTGTTGACTTGTGATTTCATTCCTAAGATGAGCTGTAAGGATTGATTGTATAACTGTGTGTTTCACTCCCTGCCCCATTTTATTATAGTAAGATACCTTGTTACAGAGTTCTTGTGCTTTCATTTACATGTGCACCAGCCTTTGGCAGGTATTTCACTGCTTAATGTCAAGGTTGTGGAGATGAGCATTTGGCAATTAGACAGAGCATGAAATGAGGCCTGTAAGAGAAAGTTACAAAATCTCTTGCAAGTTAATGGCATTTTTGTTGTTTTCCTGCACAAATAAATATAGTAGCATCAATACTATTGATAATGGATAAGCTGTACAGTTGAGATCCCCACCAACTTAAAAACATTAGAGTTGCCACTGGTAGCAACAAGTTCATGTATTACTTATATAGCAATTTACAAGCTTTTTACCTTAAAATGCTTTGCACTTTATTGATTTTCCTTGTTTCTTATGTTGTTCATTATGGTGCTATTAATTTTTTGGGGATGCTTTTGTTAATACAGAACATCTTCAGTAAACCCTTTGTTTGACCTCATTAAGTAACAGACAAACAAGAAAGCTGAACTGAAATAGTTGTGTATAAATAAATCTAATAGCCACCTCAACATCAATTCTGCTTTAACAAAAGAAAAAAGTGCAGAATTGAGGCAGGCTGATTTTTTTAAGATATATTTTTAAATCATGTCCTGTTACAGTGAGGCGGGACCAACAATCAGTTATATTACAGAATGATATTGAGAGATAGGAGCTGATTAATAGGAAACAAAGTATGACTGATAATCCATATTGACAAGGAGTTTCAAGGGAACTATCAGAGTGATCTGAATGAAGTACACAGTATTTAAATATCACTGTGAGAATAGATTACAGTATTATATCAACCATTTCTAAAGGTCTGAGCGACAATGAAATTGAGATGTAAGGCAAAACAAAATGTCAGGTTCAACTTGCAAAGTAACAAGGAGCAACTATGGCACCCTTGAGAAGCAGGTGGTTCAGTGTCAAATGAATAACACATCTAATGAAGAACAAACTGGGGGAAAGCTATCTAGAAAGTAACAAATTTCATCGCGTATCAGAGGATTTTTCTATGTATCGCTGTGTGTTGTTCGATGTCCCATCAGCCCAATCTAGTGTTTGAGATTCACCTGCATCTTAGCCAAGGGCACAAGTCATAGGCTGCTGGAATTTTTCAGAAGGCTGCATAGCTCTGCCCACAGTTTGTGGCTGGGCATGGATCTGTCATGTGAATGAAATGTTAGTTCCAGCGCACTGAAGTTGTATACTGCCGATCGTGTGGAGCACAGTTATATCCATTGTGTTTTGTTAAGTGTTGGAAGATAGCTGTGAGGTGGTTGTGTGACAGGTATACTTTTTTTACTATAAGCAGTGACTGGAAAAGTCCAACCTGTTCTACCTGACCACTCCTTATAGAGAATTTATTTTCCATTGATGAAGCCATCTTTAGAGGGGAATAAGAATTCTTGTAATTCAGATGTTCAGGTTGTTGGGTAGCTTTCTCTGGGCTAGTAATGTCTGCAATGCCAGTTGTCATCAGGGTTGTCTGGTTGTTCCTTTGAGTGCACAGAACAGCATATAGCACACAAAATAGAGGTTGGATTTAAAAGTGGAAGGTGTCATGTGATACATTGTAGTCAAATGCTAAATGAAATAATATGCAGATTTCATTTGAAGAATGAAATAGTTGCTCTGAAATGTTGTTTGTTTTTTTAAACAAAATATTTCTGTCTCTCCCAATAGGGTTTATTTTCAGTCAAAGTATTTCAAAGGGAGATTTTCCTGTTAGATTGCTTATGAGAAAAAAAAAGTTTTCTGACTGGCTCAGGAAAAATATTTGTGAAAGATCTCATTATATAACCAAAAGAGTGGATTTCATTGCACTTCCAAATAGTGCCAGCTAGTTTGACCTTTGCTGGAGTGCACTAAATGCCTTGAGACTTATTTGAAACTTGTAAGTAGGAGAGTCAGTGTGGTGCTTAAAAGCTCAGTACTTCATAATTTGTGCTGTCTTCTCAACCAAACAGATGCCAAATCAAGATGTCCATTTATTCAGCCATAATTATATATGGTAACATGCACTGAAAGCTCTTTCTTATATTAATTAAATAAGTTCTTTGCCATCAGCTGTCACAACGTAATAAAAAGTCTCCTTAAAAGAAGCACAGACAATGTGACCAATCTAAACTGTAAACTTTTTCCAGTCAACACACAATCTCTGTAAAGCACGGTCCAAATGTATGGGTCAGAAAAGCTATGGTGTCTCAGGGATATGGGGGATAAGTAACATTTTTAAAGAATACATAGAGAGGGTGTCCTTGAGATTGTTTGGTTAGTAACTGTCATATACTATCTATTACACCACTTCCACTTAAGTCTCTTTGAGACGTGGCTATGGCTGCCGTGTTTTGCCAAAAAGAATTTCTCTCAATGCCTCTCTGTTACCAGAACTCTGAAACAAGACTGTTCTTGCATTTCACAAGTACTGCTAAAACCAACCAACCAAAAAGAAAAACCCAAACCCCCAAACCATTTGGGAGAGATTCATGTTAATGAGGCCTTTGTAGCAAGGCCCCCTTGGCAAGCAGTTGGTGGCATATTAAAAGGCAGCATGCAAAGCTTTTCTGCATTGTGCAACTCAGAAGTCTGCAGGTGAGGAGATTCTTCTGATCTGCTGAACAAATTGTGATATAGAGGAACAGAAGATGACATGTGGCAAGAGCTATGGAATTTAAGAAGTATGAAATTCAAGCTTATCTTACAATTCTGGTGTAGCTGGTTGTCAGGATTGTGGTTGTGTGCACACCCCATGCCCTAGTCAGTAACTCCCTGTGCAGTGCAGGACCTCCCTAGCTGTGCACAGAAGGAGGTAATGGACTGACTTGAGACAAGGTGAGTGACCGAGCCCAGCCACCTTCACAAGTAGGTATTTGAACAATTGTTGCAAGCAGCCTCCAGGTGGGACTTTTGGACTGTCTGAAGATTCCCACAGGCAGTTTCTGCAGTGTCTAGACCAATGCCTATGTTTCAACGTGTTGATTAATATTGTGGGTGGAGAATCTGGTGCTTTGCAGAGACTACCATAGGCAGTTCCTGCTGCAAAATAGGTCAAGCTGTGCACAGAGTACTTCAATCAGTAGAAACCGTTACCATAGGTGCAGAAGTAGTCTAGGGCAGTATTTTTGTGTGCAGTTAAGACAGGAGAGGTTTTGTGTGTAGTTTAGGATGATCAATAGTGATGTATTGCACATGTGCTGCAGTGGTTGTGAGGACTGTCAGCTCTGCAGATAGCTGAGCAGAACAGCAGTTTAGGGCATCTGCCCTGGTTTCAGCTGGGGTAGAGTTAATTGTCTTCCTAGTAGCTGGTACAGTGCTATGTTTTGAGTTAGGTATGAGAAGAATGTTGATAACTGATGTTTTCAGTTGTTGCTAAGTAATGTTTAGTCTAAAGTCAAGGATTTTTCAGCTTGTCATGCCCAGCCAGCAAGAAAGCTGGAGGGGCACAAGAAGTTGGCACAGGACACAGCCAGGGCAGCTGACCCAAAGTGGCCAAGGGGTATTCCATACCATGTGATGTCACATCTAGCATAGGAACTGGGGGGTGTGGGGGTGGAGGATCACTGCTCAGGGACTAACTGGGTGTCGATCAGCAGGTGGTGAGCAATTGCACTGTGCATTGTTTGTACATTCCAATCCTTTTATTATTACTGTTGTCATTTTATTAGTGTTATCATTATCATTATTAGTTTCTTCTGTTCTATTAAACCGTTCTTATCTCAACCCATGAGTTTTACTTCTCTTTCCCGATTTTCTTCCCTGTCCCACTGGGTGGGGGGGGAGTGAGTGAGTGACTGCGTGGTGCTTAGTTGCTGGCTGGGGTTAAACCACGACAGCATCTCACTCCGTTTAGCCTTTGCAAGGACTTTTGCAATGGAGACTCCCATCACCATCTAAACACAGTGGCTGAGTGTATCGTTCAACTGATCTGATCCCTAATGAGATGGTTACCATTTGCCAAGAACTCTTTTTTTTTTTTAATCAAAGAGACTATCCCTGAGTGTCAGTGCAACAAACACTACATCCTCTGTGGGATGAATTAGTAAACTCTCTTTTGGCAGTTACTCCACATATGGAAAGGAAGAGATCAGACTAGGGGAGTGAATATGACAAGAGAGCAGCAGAGAATGTAGCAGTCTGGGACTTTTCCCAGTCCTTCTCTGGAAGCAGTTCTGAGGAGACCAAAATCACTTTCCCCAGGAAGGACTTCTCTGATGAACTTGGATGGCACAAGTGATGAGATATGAAGTCCTGAGATGCAGGTACTGGAGCTGACTTAGTGCTCTGTCCCTTTTGTTCAACAAGAACATTCAGGGCATAGATTTCTGGATAATGTTTAAGCTGGGCTGATTTAAGCATTAATGTTTTTCAAGATACAATAGCTGTTCTGGTAAGATTGCATAATTTCAAATATACATATATTATCAAAGTACCATTCTGATGGTAACATTGCAGTTTGTTTGCAGTTAACTCTCAAGATAATTTTTTTTTCATGTATCTAGTGGAAAGTTATCTTTTATTTTAAATGTTGCTTAACTTTGCTGTGCTGTGAATGTGCTTTGCTAAGTTCAGGTATGTTTCAACAGTGATTAAATGGAAACCCCTTTGTTTATCAAGAATATTCAACTGAATACGAGCAAATTCAATTCAATAAATCAAAGAAAAATACCTAGATTTTGCATTTGATCTGGAAGCTCAGATGCTTCAGAACATATTTGTCTCACTATAAGTTGCAAGAGGATTCTCTATATTGATATCCACATGAAAATAATGACTAAACTGCATATTTCATTTTACTAGTGCCTTGTGTAACTCCTCTGGAATTGCAGTGTCAGCCCAAGTATGCTGTCTGTGTTTTGTTAGTTCCCTTGCTTAGCTCTTCACAGCAAAATCTGTGTTTGGTGTGACATTTACTATGTTAACAAAACAAAACTTTATCTAGTAAAACCTCAAAATACTTTAAGTGTGGTGGCTTTATCCTTCTCGATTGTGAGCAACTGTTGTAATGCCGCAGAGTGCCTGAATCACTGTATATGTGCAAACAGTCTCTTCACATTCATTACATTGCTCATGCATGCAAAGTTCCTTGACTGAGTAGAATCAGAAGCTGTGTCCTCACTTGGTAGACATGTCCTTTGGAGTCAGCGTGGGAGTCATGTCTGAATAAAACCATTAGGATAGTATGCGCTCAGAGTAATCACTCTGAAAACATCACTTTGCATTTGAAGTTTGCTTCTGGAGTTCAAATACCAACACAGCTACTGGCAAAGTGCTATAGGATCTCAGTTTTCCTGGACTTATGTGTGCTCAAGTCACATCACCAATGAGAAACAATTAATTGGCTTCGAATGGGCCAAGAAATACTATACTGCCAGGTGGTTACAGAAGTGTGATCTCCAAGCTGTGGCTCTTTTCAGTTGTTTATTTCACATCTGAACATGGTAGTCTGTCCAATTTTTGTTTTTTGTACAATGCTCTTTGACCATATATCTAAGATAGCAGTGGTATATCTTTTAGCACTGGCTCCTCTCTGTTTTTTATATTACAAAACCCTTTTGATTTCATTTCTCTCTCCCCTCCCGTAGTAGCATGCTTTCATCACGCAAGGTATGAGAGTAAATTCTCATATCTTCAACTGTGTGCTGGTATTTATCCTGAGAAACATGAGCAGAGAGCTGAGGTAGCATATGATCCTGAAAGTAAATTTTTGTGGCTGTGTTGAGTTTTGAGGATAGGTTAAATGAATGGGTGTAACTGTAATTTCCAGCATGTCTTACTGGGCTAAGCACACTTGACACATATTACAGCATCATATAAAATAAGATTAACAAAGCATATCACTAATACTAAGTATTAGTCTTAAGTGTTGTTGCTAACTTATTGCTATTTCCTTCATAGCATTTGGAAAACAACAAGCTTCTTGGCCGGCAAGTATGTTCTTACCTCAGTACAAATTGTGCTACTTGCTGAGAGTATAATAATAGCATCTGCAGATTTAAAAAATAAGGTCCTGAGGTTTTTGTGCAGTATTCAATCCATAGTATTCCCAGGAAACTTAAAAAAAACCCAAAAAAACCCCAAAAAAACAAAAAAACAAAACCAAACTAAAAAACTTTGTCATAGAAATAGCTACTACCAGGAAAATATCAATAACCTAAGAGAAAATTGGAATCCATAATATTACTTGCTTTCCATTGTAAGCATCCTTGAGTAGTGGCTTGAAATTAATAATAATTTCATTACCTCCCATGTATTAATGTACCTTTCATTTTCATGCTGGGAGTACATGGGACCATATAATAAATAAATAGAATATAAATACAATCTTTTTTTTTTTTTTTTTTGTATTTGTTTCGGGACTTAATAGATTGGAGTTATATGGTTAAAGATATAACATTTTCAGGAAAATTATCAGCAGGTGATTAATTTTACTACTAGAGCAATCTCTTATTCCCTGTAGAGTTCACCTAATGGAAGCAGCTTTTATAATGGTTTAGTTGACCAGTTGAGTTAATTCAGTGATTTTACATGTTCAGAGTATGAAAAATCAGATTAAGAAGTGAAAGTATTAAATATTGTATCTGATAAACCATTACAAGTTTTATTAAGATCATAAATAGAAATTCAAAAGATGTTATAGGTTCAGAAGTTAAAATTTTAATTTTGGCTTAGTGTCTTTGAAAACAATGGCTTTTGAAAAGGTTGGAAAAATGGAATGAGCTGTAAGGTTTTCAAAAGCTGTTTACGCTTGCACTTGAGCAACATTCTGAACACTGGAAGCATAAATACTGCTCCAAAATACCTTAAAATTATAGTCTTGTAATGTGTTTATGAAGACAACTTACCCGCATTGATTTGTTGAATATTCAGCATCAGAAAATCCTTTGTCATTTTGTTTAGCCTGCATAATAATGACTTTTGTTTGCCTGCTATGAGCTTTAAAGTAATTATAAAAGGATGAACCTTTATAGGTAATCTATATCTTTCACAGAGTTGTGTTGATTTTAACTGAACAACAATGACAAAAAGGATATTGGCTTCACTGAACCAAACATTTGCAATTAAATCAGAGGATTGGGGAAAGGATTAACACTAATGAGGTGAATAGTATGGATTACAGGATCTACATTTTGTCCAATTAACTTCAGAATCTTTGTATTTAGATAAAACAATGCTTGGGGTAGATAATGGCTAATAATTGTCAAGCATATGTAAAATATAGTTTTGACAGAATACATTAGCAGAATGTTCATTCAAGTTGTTAAGGAAATCAGGATTTCACTGTCTGTCCTATTAGGCACACTCTATACCCTAGACATGCTAGCAGCCTATATACTGACATACAGAAAGGTGTATTATTTGCTCTCCTCCTTCTGGAAGGTGGCTGCAGTACAGTTATGCATAATGTGAATGAGAAAATCTCTGCAAGAGTTCAGTCCAGATGCCATATAGTTCAGTTTTTAACTCTGGCAGTACAAGGCATACAAGAAACACTGAGACTTTTCTTTGGTTCTTTGACTGGAGCACCTGTCCTGTGAAGACAGGCTGAGACAGTTGGTGGAGTGTAGCCTGGAGAAGAGAAGGCTCCACGGAGACCTTATAGCAACCTTCAAGGACCTAAAGGGGGCCTACAGGAAAGATGGAGAGGGACTTTTTACAAGGGTGTGTAATGACAGAACAAGGGGTAATGGCTTTAAAATGAAAGGGGGTAGATTCAGTTTAGGTATTAGGCAGAAGTTCTTCACTGTGAGGGTGGTGAGGCACTGGACCAGGTTGCCCAGAGAGGCTGTGGATGTCCCATCCCTGGCAGTGTTGAAGGCCAGGTTGGATGGGGCTTTGAGCAGCCTGGTCTAGTGGAAGGTGTCCCTGCCCGTGGCAGGGGGGTTGGAACTAGATGATCTTCAAGGTCTCTTCCAACCCATACCATTCTATGAAGGACATTAACTTGCTGCATGAAAAGACTGACCTCCAATTTGTTTCTAACAGTAACACCCATATGAGAAAACTATTTGTCACAAACTCTTATCTCCTTGATTGGGTTACACCTTAGAGATGCTGATTCTCTCTACCACCTTCATCCTCTGTGCAAAAAAATGACACAAGATACCTCTGATTTTACTGCATTTACTCAAGTAAAGATTTAAGTTTACACAAGTGTGTATGGTGGTTTGGATGGTTGGGACTTACAATTAGTTGTTTAAAAATTCTGTGTGGGCTTTTTTTCTGTGTGTGGTTGGGGTTTTGGTTTTCTTTTTTCTTCTAAAGGGGGTAAATTCTTGCAAGGTCTCATCTTCTTTTTAATAACTTAATCTTCTCAAAGGACTTGTTCTCATTGTGCACAACTATTGAAAATAAATATGTACGCAAGAGAAACTTCTCCAATAGCTAAACTTTGTGTAAGCAAAATCTGTTGTTCAAGCTACACGTATTTTTTTCACCTGAAAGCCCTGAAATTTTGCACATATGATCTCCAAAAATGCTTTATAACTGAAGACTTGTGAAAAAACATACAGAAACACACTTACAAGGTGTGATGGGTTGACCCTGGCTGGACGCCAGGTGCCCACCAAAGCCGTTCTATCACTCCCCCATCCTCAGCTGGACAGGGGAGAGAAAAATATAACAAAAAAGCTTGCGGGTCGAGATAAGGACAAGAGAGATCATTCACTAATTACCATCACGGGCAAAACAGACTCAGCTTAGGGAAAATTAGCTCACTTTATTACAAATCAGCCAGAGTAAGGTAAATGAGAAATAAAATGAAATCTCAGAACACCTTCCCTCC